>NC_003074.8:15440962-15749380 GCF_000001735.4 Arabidopsis thaliana | reverse complement strand
GGTATACCATGGGTGAAATTCATTAGATGGTAGGACGGGTTTGGTCAATAGTAAATTGAGACGGTATATCACGGGTGAAATTCTAGATATAACAATCAAAATACAATTATATTATTTTAAACACTATACAAAAGAAACAATATTAACAAAAAATATAATTTCAATTTTAATTATTGTTATAGTTTAGATTTTAACATAATGAACTGTATGTTATTGTTCCCATATTTTTAAACAAAATCTAATAGAGTAATTTTACACTAAAAAGTTATAGATATAAGAATTGTATAGTTAGAAAATAAAAAACATTAAATCATATATATTTTTAATCTACTAAACAAATTAAATGTTTTATTTTTAAAAAAAATTATATAATCCCACGGTAGACCGCGGATAAAAATCTAATATGGCAATATTGTTATAAACATGTGGATCATTCGATTGGATGGCTGGTTGGGATTTTGGGAATCTTTGCCATACTCCTGCAATTTAAACAAAACAAAACTAATGTCAAACCAAAAATGACAGTTATCATTTAAAGATATTTATATAACAAACGTATCCCATTAGTTTCGAAATGTAAATAAGAACAAAAAATTGTTTTTGTAATATTAAATGTTTTGAATAGTAAAGGTAATAAAAACTAGTTAGAAAAGTATCCAATTCTGATGGTTGTTTTCAATACATTTACCAAAAGTTACAATTAAAATATATTATACTCCCTTTCAAATTGAGTATATACCTTAAACCTATCCCATTAATTTCGAATTGTAAATAAGGATAAAAAATTGTTTTTGTCATGTTAAATGTTTCGAATAGTAAAGGTAACAAAAATTAGTTAGAAAGATATCCAAATATATTCTACTCCTTTCAAATTGAGTATATACCTTAAAACTTTATCCAAAACTTGGATTCACAAATATATTATTTAGATATGAAAAAGTTTAACCTTAAAAAATCAGCTAGCCGACCTTCTTTTCCTATAAATATTCAAGTCGACTATCCGTTTTCTTCCACTCGCTACTCTTTAAAACTTTTCGTAATTATTCAAGTTAAAGTTCAAGTTAACTATAACTGGAAATCTTGGTCAAAGTTATTATTTGGCATATGTTTGATGTAAAAAATATTTGATTACAAGAGGTAACAACTAATGTTGTTCTCAGGGGTGGCGTTGGGGTAGTGCAAGAGGAGCAATTGCATAGGGTCCAAAAAAGTTTTGATCAAAATTAATGGGTAAAATAAAAAACATTATTAAATATGAGGGATAAAAAGATAATTTTGACTAAATCTGAGGACCAAAGTAAAATTTTAACTAAATTTAAGGACCAAACTCAAAACATTTAGTATAAAAAGGGCCAAATTTGAAAATTTGTACAGGGACAGGGAAAATATTGAGCCCGTCTTGGTTGTTCAGTATGGTTTATGTTTTTAACTAACTATGTTCTACTATAACACTCTTTTTTTTCTTTTCGGGTTTATATGACAAAGTTGGGTTTAACGTGATCAGGAGTTGGTGTTAAAAAAAGAAAAATTGAAGACAAGGAATGATGTTGCTTCGACGATGGCAAAACAATGTTTTCTATATTTATTCATCTAGTTCAAAATGAATAACAGTAGATATATATGCTTCTCTAATTAACAAAAGTGTTATCATTTATTATCTCGCTAACCTTTACTTTAAGATTTATGAATAGCTCCAAAGGCAACATCAAATCTGCCTCCTCCATAAGAATGTTACTCATAAATGATTCTTGCCCTGAATACAATATACTTTGTAGCATCAGGTTTACATATATATATATATATATATATATATATATATATATATATATATATATATATATATATATATATATATTTAAAGATCTATTGTTTTGTAATAATGGATTCATAAAACTTATCTTTGTTCATCCTCTTCTTTTGTCAACATCATTATGTTTGTAATAAATAGAAATCTATATAGAAACAAAATTAATGAGTGCTAAAATTATAACCAAACTATTATAAGAAAGAATTAGGCTTAGATTTAGATTTTCATCTAGATTATAGTTTTGTTAATCAAATTCCTATTTGGTGACAAAATTCAGTGAAAACAAAACTTAAATATAAAATTGGAAATAATTACCAATTGAAGATCTGGGTTCTTGACAATCCTTGGCGAATATCTCTATCCTTGGCAAGATCTCTATCCCTACTAATCACTTTAGGAACCCATTTGAAATCATCTTCTCTATTCGTTTGTTTTTATGTTTTTAATATAGTACTGAATATTTTTATTTTGGAAATTAATTAGTAGGGATTCACCTGAGCAGAACAAGATCCCTTGTCATCAAATTTCAGCACAGCCAAAGCTCCGGATAAGTTAGGGTCAATCCCAATGATCCAATGTGGCTTAAAATTCTCTTGAATCATCTCGTCGTAGTTTGGTGAAGAAGAAGAGAGAGGATTCAACAATTTTTGCTTCATTAAAGCCTTATATTTGTCCTTCTCATGTGAGGAGAAATATCGAGAACAGAAAGATTTGAGCTTAGAGGAGAAAGTCATTGCCCTTAGTTATACTCTACAAGAATCATGGAAGTAAGGAACGTAAGTACAAAACTAATTAACCAACTCACATTCGAATTCATACAAAGTTTGTAACAATGAACCACAAACGTAGAACTAAACAAACCATTATGTATCATGTAACCAACCAATGTCCACAACTTTTTTGTACAATCAATCATAGATTCATTGGAGTCTTGGCTATGAATGGTGACATAGACCACACTCAAAACCGCACCGCAACAGTGCTGTAACAGTATCAAAATCTCTACATATACATATGTATCTATGTATTTTCGTTACTATTTGAACCGCACCGCAAAACGCAGTCATCATTCGGACCCTAAAAATGTAGGTTTGATGAGAGATAAACAACAAGAACTTACGTCTCCCAAAAGTCTATATATTTACTCAAACGAAAGATTAAGAACTTACTTCTTTTTCCTCTTCCATTGCTTTGTTTATCAACATAAATTGGCGCAGCAAGATCGTTTCAGATATGACAAAATCGACTATTATGAGTAAGAAAATTTGGGATATGAGAGAATAGGCTCTGCTCTCTGGTTTGATTACTCCTTGTCTGATGAGGTTCGATCTAACAACGGGAAAATCACATTTTTAACCTTCAAAGTGGTACTGAGTAACACTTTAAACCTTGACATATTTTCACTAGTACTATAAACCTCTAAACTAATTTCACTAACACTTTAAACCTCCAAATAAGATTTCTATCTGTTTCGCCTTAAAAGATAATGGAATCGTAATTTCCGTCAATGGAAAAAGTATTTTTTTTTTAACGAAATAATTTTACTTTTTGAGGTTAAATAGTATTTATGTGTCCCGTCTGTCAAAATATTTTTACTTTTGACATTAAAAATATAATTTTACTTTTTGACGTTAAAAATAATTTAATTTTACAAATAGTTTTAACTTTTAATTTTTACTTTTGACATTAAAAATATAATTTTATTTTTGACGTTAAAAATAATTTAATTCTTACAAATAGTTTAAACTTTTGACGTAAAAAAAATAAAAAATAGAACACATTTTACTTTTATGTTGACGGGAGTTACTGTTTTGTTATCTTTTAAGGAGATCTAAACATAAAAATTATTTTGAGGTTTACAAGATTAGTAAATAAGTTTGAGAGTTTATAGTAACTTGTTTCATAATTTTTTAACGTCAATAAGTAAAACTATTTCGAATGACGAGACAAAAAAAACTATTTAACGTCAAAATGTAAAAATATATCATTTTTAACGTCAAAAAATAAAACTATATCATTTTTAATGTCAAAAGTAAAAAATTTTGATTGACGGGACACACAAATACTACTTCAAGTCAAAAACTAAAAACTATTTCGTTAAAAAAAAGATTTGTTTTACTTTGGAGGTTTTATATCAACCGGAGAAACTGTTCTGCTATGTTTTAGGACTACATAAACAGAAAACTCAATTTGGAGGTTTAAAGTATTAGTAAAATTAATTTGGAGGTTTATAGTGCTAGTAAAAATATGCTAAGGTTAAAAATGCTACTTATTGCTACTTTAAAAGTTAAAAACGTGATTTTCCCTTTTTACAACTGATGCTTAATCTTTAATTAAACATCAGTTATTATTGATTTAAATTTTCAATCATTTTTAAATGAAATGAATATATATATTATGAAAGTGATATAATTTAATGATGTGATTATACTGACATCAATTATTGCAACTAACGTTAATTTCTAATTGTTGTACCGATTATAAATAACTAATTTTAAATTAGTATCATTTTTTTTTTATATGAAATCTAATCAATGCAATTGAACCTTTTTGAAGTGTCTATATTACTTTTGATTGTTTGAATTGCACATCCGATATTAACTCGCTAGATTGTTTTATTCTAATCCCATAAAGCAAGTAGTAAAAGCGAGAGCGGATTATTCTTTCATTTCGATTACCCACTAAAAATGATATATATATATATATATATATATATATTTTAAAATTGTTAATTTGCAAAACGTTTAAGATAATAATTATATTTGTAGGATAAATAATTTAAACCAATATATAATGACTCAACAAAATATACTAACTTGCTAAGTCAAGTAAATATTATATGAAGTCTTAACCAACAGACAAATACTTTGGTCATATAAAACTCAAGTGGCGTTTACAAATTACAAAAAAAAAAGAAAAAGAAAAAAAAAGAACTCAAGTGGCAAGGTTTAATATTAAGAAACTGTTAATTATCTTAAGCACAATACATAATAATGGTTGGTTGTTAATCGGTATATTTCAGATCTAAAAATAGTAGTATACTAATGTTTCATATTAAATTATTTTTGATATCAATTATGTAAAAACTATCAATTGAACATCAAACTCTCCGGTCTTCCTGCTACTATCTGGCGTTTACAGTTTCTATAAGAATATTTGGTAGGGTTTTTTTTGGAACATGTGGTCATGTTTAGTGCATTGGTCGTAGACTTTTCTTGTTGAGCTAAATTGTTTTGGTTGTATGTTGTCTTCTTGTACCTTAAGACTATATCTCTCTTGTTTAGACTATGTTTTTCTCGTTTAAGCTTTTGTTTCCAGGAACATCTTGTTGTTCGCCGGCTTTACTTCCCATTAAAGTCAAGCTCTATTTCCTATTAAAGTCTTTGGCTAAGTTTCCGATTTATCTGGCTTCGTAAACATATTTGGTTTGATTAATAAAATTCTAGTGACCAAGAAAAACAAAACATCAAAACTCTATTAAAAGTAATAATTTTGCCATGTAAATTGTGCGTCGATGACTTTAGGATTATATAAAATGGTAGATGGTTCCGTGGTTACCCTGTTAGAGCAAGTCTTACAAAATATTTTGGCCATATAGAACTCAAGTGGCAAGGTTATAAATATTAAAAATTACTCTCTATTATCTTTATCACGATACATAATAATGGTGGGTTGTTAGTAGGTATCTGTCAGATCTATAAGTAGTGTATACTAATGTTTCAAGTTGAATTATTTTGATATCAATAATTTAAAAACTGCTAATTGAACATCAACACTCTATTAAAAATAACAGTTTATCATGTAAATCGTGCCTCGTTGACTTTAGGATTATATAAAATGGTAGATGGTTAGTGGTTACCCTGTTAGATCTGAAGTTTATTTTTAAACAGCTAATGATTGATAATTAAAAAGTTAATTGTTATATAACACATTATTACTTGAGATTAGAGAAACCTAAGCTCGAAATTTTATAGGAAAAGAGACAAAAGCCATTACTTGATCAGATTATATTCAGTCTTTTTTCTTCCCTTTTTTTTGTCTTCACTCTTTTCTTTTTCTTTCATTCCTTCACTCGTTTCTATAATCTACGTACGCAATCCTTGAAATACTTACGTACGTTATGGACGATTTGAAGGTTAACCTACCGTTCCACGAGCATCCATTAACGCCTGTGAAAATGGAGTCGAAGTGTGATTGGTGTGGAATCAAATTCATACACATATCTGATGGCTACCAATGTGATTCCTGTTTCACTCCTTTATTCCACAAGACATGCGCCAACGATAAGAATATCGCCCACCCTTCTCAAGCGTGTGGCATCATTCTTTATCATACAGTGAATTTTGATAGCGGCAAGTGGAGATGTGCAAAATGTGGAGAAAAGATCTACGATTCCTTATTTTTTGTATGTAACGACTGTGTTTTAAAACCTAGAAGAAAAGGAAGCAGATTTGGTGGTTCTTCATATTTCCATTTCAACTGTGCTAAATACCCACCTTCGGAGGTTATTGATGTTCCTCAGCACCATGACCATAAACTCAAGCTAGAGATGGTGATAAGCAGCTTCACTTGTGCTGCTTGTGGAAAAGATGGTGACGGATATTCGTACAAATGTCAGGAATGTAATTTGACGTTTCATGTGAATTGCGAAAAGTATCCGGCAGAGGTAACCCATTTTTCCCACTTCTTACACCCTCTAAAACTCTTCAAGGGGGAACCACCTGCTTACACTGATGGAAAATGTCGTTTGTGTGGAGAAAAACTTGCTAATTTTGAAGTCTTTTATCATTGCTCCGCTTGTAACTTTAGCTTAGATCTCCAATGTGTTTTTCATCCACCAAAACAAAATCCTCACGACCTAAACATCCATGACCATCCACTCACTCTTATGCCAAAATCCATCTCTTTTACCTGTACCACTTGCGGGCTAAATGGAGATCGGAGCCCATACGTATGTCTTCCTTGCGATTTTACAAGCCACAATGATTGCTCTGGATATCCATGGGTCATAAACATCAACCGCCATGATCATCGTGTTTCTCGCACTTCCCTTATTGGTGTGGTGAATTCAGTATGTGGAATTTGTCGCAAGAAAATGGATTGGAGTTGTGGGGGTTATTCTTGTCAGAAGTGTTCGAGCTATGTGTTTCATACCAAATGCGCTACTAGAGAAGATGTTTGGGACGGCAAAGAAATGAAAGACGAACCTGAAGAAGAGGAAGCTATTCAACCATTCACGATAATCGATGAAAACACAATAAAACATGTCAGCCATAAAGAGCATAACCTAAGACTTGACAAGTCTGGTATTTTTATTGAGGAGAGGATTTGTGAGGCATGTGTTTATCCTATCTATCACCACTCCTTCTATAGCTGCATGAGTTGTAGTTTCATTCTTCACGAGAGTTGCGCCTATCTGCCTCTATGGAAACGACATGTGGTAAGCAACGAACGACATGAGTATAAATATTGGGACTATTTTATTAGATGTTCGGCTTGTAGATTGCTTTCCAATGGTTTTAGATACGAAACAACGCAAACTTCATTGGATTTGCGATGTGCTTCAACTACTGAGCCATTTTTCCATAAAACTCATCCTCATCCCTTATTTTACACATCGCCACAAGGAATCTGCAGTATTTGCAAGAAAGATCATCTTCATGTGCTCAGATGCGTTGAAGATGGTTGTGAATACATCATGGACTATAAGTGCGCTCTATTACCATATGAGGTAAAGCATAGTGTCGACCAACATTTTCTCTCTTTGTGCTATGGTGAAGAAAATGCAAGTGGTAAACATTGGTGTGATATTTGTGAGAAAGAAATGGATCCAAAAACATGGTTTTACACCTCTAAGGATTGTGAGCTTACTTTGCATACAGACTGTGTGCTCGGCGATTTTCGAGGTCTCAAGCCAGAAAGCGAAGAATCGATGTACATCGACGACTTCGAAATGTATGTTAAGGTGGTTCGCAACAACAGTATGTCTCGACCACTTTGCAAACAATGCAAGTCTCGTTGCATATTTCCAGTCATCTTGGAAACATGGAATGAAAGCTGCCTCCGTAATGAATATTATTGCTCTGAAGCTTGTTTCTATTCCTAATTTTATTATATATGTTGTTTTCGAGCTTTTTATATTTGATGTGTGATTTTGATTTATTTGATTGCGACCATGTTTTTTTCTATTCTAGGTGAGTACCCACGCTACGCGTGGGCTTATGTTTAGCTTTGATTTTTTATATTATCTTTACTTGTTCATTCGTTCTAAGAACTTGTAGTTTTTTGAAATTATTTTCATATGGAACTATTAAATTTCATAGTATCATATAACTAATAAATTTTGTAAAATTAATAAATCTAAACTATAGATGACAATAGAGTTATTAAGTTTGTGAGAGAAATAAGAGAATTCACTATAACAAAGTCATCACTGTGAGATGCATGGTTATTATCATGTTGGTAATATTGTGTATCAAGTCACAGAAGAATTTGTTTTTTTTTAGTGTACGCTTTAGATTGAGGTAAATCATAAAATCAACATCACGAGTTTTCTCTTACACCAAAATAATTTGAATCTCATCTACAACCAGAAAGAATAATAATAATGGTCATGGGTTATGTTTCTATTAAACATTCTGCTAACTTTGTCTCTAAATCCAAAAACTCGGCTTCATGTACGCAAGCCAATTCATCAAACTACTATTTGCCACATAGAACCTACAATCATTCACTTTGTTCAATTTACCTTACAACAATATACACAAAATTTGTATTTGTATGGATAAGAAGGTGTAAGAACAAAAATGATTGACTTTGTGTGCTACCATTTATTATATTCATGTTTTCTTCTTTTTTTTGTGCATTTTACTCAGTTAAGTGCTAGAACGGTATTAATATTAGTAAAAGCAATGTAGATATAAACATTTAAAATAACCTTACAAACTTCTTGATAACTTAGCTTTAAACTATTTGATGCATATAAAGCTAGCTATGAGGTGATGGAGTCTAAAACCTACTTTAGCCATGAAAATGATAGTTTTATGAAGAGTCGATGCTTTAAAATGATAGAGGAGAAGTTTAAGGGTTGATGATAATCTTAAATTGAAGAAGTATATAAAAGTCATTGATTATTGGAAGGTAAAACTTAATTTTAACTTTTTAGCTTTAAATTCTATTTGGACATGTGACATTCTTTTAGGTGTTGATGTGTCACTCATACAGAGAGAGTTGACCAACTTTCATATATATGATTTAACGTGTCTTGCTTCAACATGAATAAAAAATTACGTTTTAAAGTTTTTTTTGTTAAATATTATTTTCATTAATTTAACTAGGAAATGAACCCGCCCGATATCGCGTTGGAGCTTATTTTATAAATTTGTATTTTATGATTAAGTTTTATATGGGTACTTTAATGTAATAATGTATAGTGTTATGAATATATTGTTCAGAAGAAGACTGATTACGAGTTTTAATATTATTTTTTAAAAATATTATTATTTGGATGTGTTAGTTCTATTATATACAGAATAAATAAACCCACTATTAAAGTGGTTATGATATACTTTGCACATTTTATTTAGTCCTACTTAAAATATGAATAAATTGCTTTAAACTACAATAAATATTTTATAATAAATATAGCATCTCAAATATAATAAGAACGTTGTATTTAAAACATGGGAGATTTGCAAAACTACCCTTTTTTACTACCCTTTTGCAACAATACCTTTTTATGTTGTCCATTTTTAAAAATACCCCTTCCCTTGCCAAAAATGACCAAAGTACCCTCATCTAATTGGAACATGTAATTTGAAACTGAAATTTTCCCGCCAAATTTCTGGCGTCAAAATTTATTTTTTCCGCCAAAACAAAATTCTGCCAAACTTTTTTTCCGCCAAAAAAAAATTCCTGCCAAAAAAAAATTTCCCGCCAATTTTGTTTTCGTAACAGATTTTTTCTCAGCCAAAAAAGGCTTTTAAAAATCCTTGTAAATTTTTTTTGGGCGGAAATAGATTTACAAGGGATTTTCAAAGGGTTTTAAAAGATTTACAAGAGATTTTTAAAGGATTTTAAAATATTTACAAGGGATTTTAAAAGGGTTTTAAAATATTTACAAGGGATTTTAAAAGGGTTTTAAAATATTTACAAGGGATTTTAAAAGGTTTTAAAAAGATTTACAAGAGTTTTTAAAGAGTGTTCTTGTAAATTTTTCAAAAATCTTTTAAAAACCCTTGTACATCCTTTAAACTCCATTTAAACCTTTTAAAAATCTCTTGTAAATCTTTTAAAATCTCTTGTAAATTTTCCTTTTAAAATTCCTTGTAAATACTTTAAAACTATTTTAAAATCCCATGTAAATCTTTTAAAATCCTTTTAAAATCCATTGTAAATCTATTTCCCGCCAAAAAATTGTTTTTGACGGGAAATTGTTTTTTGAAAAAATAATTTTTGCGGGAAATATTTTGGCGGAAAAATTTGGGCAGGAAATTTGTTTTGGAATATTTTAGGCAAAAAAATATTAATGTTACATTTTTGTTAACATAAGATAATTTCCAAATAGGGGTAAAATGGTCATTAAAAATTTAAAGAGGGTAGAAATGAAAATGAATAAAACAAAAGGGTAGAGTTGAAAAGAGGCATCATGAAAAGGGCATTAGAAAGAATTTTTCTTAAAATATCTAAACCTAAAATGTCAAGCATTACAATAATCAATTTAAAATAATCTAATATACTATAGAAGGTAACTCAAATCGACAACATGGACATTTATGATTTGTCTCAAACCATTTTTCAAGGCGTTCTGCATCAAACACATTATTTTGTGGATTGTTAGTGGTTAGTTAGACTAGCTACATTTATTTCACTTATGTGGTTCTTCACTTCTATTTTCAGAATTCTCAGAAGTTTATGATCTAAGTAAGTGGTGTTCGAGTTATGTCTATGAGTCACCGATGATGGATACAAGCAATGGTCTTGAGTTTGCTTTTCTTGGAGAAATTAAAGGTACAAAGGAAATGGAATTAGTCTCTTCTGAGGCTAAAGATATGTCTCAGTCGCAAGTTGAGTTTTCAGGTGTATAAAGAGTTTTCTTTACTAATAAAGTGACTCAATAAGTTTGTGGTCAAGACAGTTTTATTTCATGTTTTATTTGTTGTATTTCTAGAAAACGAAGTAAGGATTTTGTATTTCAAGTTTGTGGTCATGACTCAATAATAAACTGAATTTAACTTGTTTTATTTCTTGTTCTAACAGAAGATATTATGAATCTCGTCGTTGAAGAAAGTGAGATAGATGAAGACTGCAGTATTTGGGGAAAACCTAAGAGAAAAGGTAGAGTATTTTCTGAAAACATAAAAGAAAGGAAGAGACTACAACAACCTATGAAGCTGAGCTAACTTCCTTAAAGAACCGAGTTCAATATCTAGAAAACGAAGTAAGGATTTTGCATGATCTCATAAATAACTGCCTTAGCAAAAGTAGTACATAGAAGTTAGGATATTAGTTTAAGTATTGGATTGAGACTTTAGAAGTAATGAACGAAGTAAGGATTTTGTATATAGAAGTTAGGATATTAGTTTAAGTATTGGATTGAGACTTGTGTTATGTACATTATTTTTTGGTTTATGAAATGATGTATATTTTTTGGATGTTTTTTATTATATATATATATTAGATATTTTGAAAACAATCGCATAAAAGTAGAGTTATAGCACTGAATATTATAGCATCATAAAAATTATAGATCATAGCGTCTATATATCGCTATTATAAGTCGATATATGAAAGCGTCTTACTAATGCTATGGTAGAATACTTTACCGTAGCATACGAAAAAACGCTATCGTATATGGAGGGTTTACCATAACAGGGACATAAGACAGCGTTTATGAAAATGCTATTGATGACATTTAATAGCTTTTTTCTCTAGCTAATAATGTAGATATTTCTTGTAGTGGCATGGCAATTCGAAAAGAATTTGTTCATTAACAAACTCTTCTTGACAGATAACACACATTGTGTTGTTTTCTTCTACGTTGCTTTGGTTTGACATGAAGATAATCAGTTGCAAAAAATTAATTGAATCTTGAGTAGCATGTCTTGGTATGAGATTCCATGAATCAAAAGAATTTTGAATTGCTTGTTGCTCACAAATATCATCGTTGAAATTGTACTGGTTGTGCTCCTAGAGTAGAGTATAATTTTGCGATTATAATAATTGAATGCCCACATGCATCCCTTAAAGGTTCGTCAACACTGACGGTATATGAAATAGTGGTGCCGTCAACCATTTTGAACAATATATTCAATATTCACATTCTGTAATTTCAAAAAAAAAATTGTTTATTACTTAAAACAAAATTATTTACGGAATATACATAAAAGAGATAATGAATAAAGTACATATTTACGTACTTTCTCTTATTTTTATATGCAACTCATGATTCAAAGTTTAAAACATTTCCTATGTTACAATACAATTATGACATCTTATGTTATTATATAAAAAAGACGATGACACGTCTTTCTGTATATTTACTATAAATTATTATTATTATTATTATTGATTTTGACTAATTTTATTTAGTTAAACTAAATGATTCTAAAAAACAAAACACGAAAAGAGAATTTGATATCCAACTCTAATCATTTCTTTAAACCCAAATAATTATTACTTAATGTAGTAAGGGAAAGAAACAGTTAAGATATCTAACCTTTGAAAATGAGAACCTCTGTGATTAATTTCAGACTTGATTGTTCTTCTCTTATAGTAAATTTGGCACTAGGCAGACAAAATATCACTCATATAATTTATTACACAATCTATCAAATTAGCGTTTTTCTAAGTAAGCAAAACACGTCCGATGTTACAATAAGCTATAAAAGAAGCTGAAATAATTCAACATGGAAGAGAACCAAAAAAAATGTTGTACACATTTACAATTGAAGAATTTATTGTTGAAGAAGAAAACGATACAAAAGAAGATTGGGTAAACGACATGTGTCCTCCTAAGAAGTTTTATATAGCACCACAACTACACAGATTTGGGATCTCACCACAACGACACTCTCTTCAATATGGCTATATGCAAATGAAAAAAGAGAAACCTAAAAGTGTTGACCAAAAAGACTATTTAATTTTTGCATTCTTTTTTCTCTTTCATGTGAAAACTTTTAAAACAAATGAATAGTTAGTTATACATTTGCTATTTAAATTATGTCACTCCAATACTTAGCCATGAGCTTATCATGATGTGATTGTAATACTAGATTAGGAGAGAATGCATGTAATAACAAATTGTTTGCTTAGAATCAAGTTAAGCAACTTTCAAACAAAATAAGTAACATAATTGTATACCATTGTATCATATATTGTTGATGTAATTATGATAGTTAAAAAAGATTAGAATCTTGGGTATATAGATAAGAAGATTTATACATGAAAAAATAGAATTGATATTTGAATCAAAAGTGAATCTAACTATACAAAAAAAAGTTACATAAAATGAATATACAACTTTATTTACATAATAACATACACAAAATAACCAAAATTAGCAATAAAAATAGTTAAACATAATTATTTTTAAACAATTTTCAAAACAACAATCCACGCGTAGCGTGGCAACTCACCTAGTTATTAAAAAAGAAGGACGAATACAGAGAATTCAATACTTACAAACATTTAATTAGACAACTATTCATAAGGAAAAATGCCATGAACATACACAAACGAAAAAAATAATTGTCAATACTATAACGGAATAGACAAAAGACGAAGGACTTTGAGTAAATCGTCAACCATTCGTAAACATGCAAGAACATTGGCAGTTTTATGATTGAAGCTACAAAATGGAGTAAACATGCAAGAAGAACGGACAATGAGTAGATCATCAACCATTTGTCAGAAAATTCACCGCGCATGCTAGAATCATATTTAGTTCACAAAAAACCGACTTCTAAGGGTAAATGTTTCTCACATGAAAAAAACTTACAAAAACAATCAAATCATGGTCGGGTGCAGAAGAAGAAACGACAACAAAATCTTCCTCGTTCATCTCCATTTGATGAACTGTCGGCAATTTTCTATCCTCCACAACCAAAAACGCAGAGTGTTAGTGATTCCATCATAGATTACTCTTTTATTTCTGATTCATTTTCAAGAGTGTCAAACAATACCGGTTTACTAGAAGACATCGTGAAGGAAGGAATGAAAGAAAGAAAATAAAAGCAGTTGATCTCAACGTATCTATGGAGTTTGATTTGATTTTTGTGTGTTTTAATTTTCCATCAGAAAGAAAAATGCTTACCATTTTAATTTTTGATTAAGAATTACAATAGTAAGCATTTTATTTATGTTTATTTACACTTTTATTTATGTATTTTTGTGTTTTATTTCAGATTTATTTATGTTTTCCACCATAAACCTTCAACAATATATTTATAGCAACGAGTTTCATGATTTTGTAACGTGAATTTGTATCATTGATAGAAGAACACACAAGATTAGATTCATGACCCTAATATCCAAACATAGATGACAATGCTAAATTCATCTCACTTTTGATATCGATCTCTCTTTTGTAATAAAGAAAGCTAACGACAAAAAAAATTAACGAGTTCATGTCTCTAATGTGGAAACCCTACATCTCACCAGAAATTGGTACCCCGGAAAATCCACTATATTATTATACATTCTCAGGTAGACGGACGTCTTGCTCTGTCTTCATATCATTCAATATTGCATCCATGTCAAAGTACTCGCATTAAATACATCCGACCAGTCTTCTTGGAAGTGGTTGTCGTTGCTCGTCACCATCCCGGATCCTGATACTATTTGCTGTTGTTGTTGTTGTTGCCGTTGAGTATCGAGATAGTGACCTTGCCCAGAACAAAGAACCGGTGTACTTAGCTGATGTTAAGTAACGACAATATCATGTTCTTCCGCATTATCGAACAATTCATCCATGCTAAAGAACCTGTCATCTTTAGACATATCCAACAAGTCCTCTTGTGTGCTCTCTTTGTTTCCTCAGTCAGCTGACTTCATGCATAACCAAATCTTACTAAACCAAATTTTAATTTATAATTCAATTACACTTAAAATTAATAATTTTTGTTTAAGAACTTCTAAAAATATGGTATTTGAATTAATTCTACTCATTCTAGATTATTGTAAGAAACCTTTTTTGTTATAAGATGGTTTATAGTTATTATGTTTAGTGAGAAAAACTATACATTTGTGGTTGTTGTAGCAAACTATAAAAAAATTGGAGAAGTAGTTTGGTTACTATTTATAATTAGTAAAGTAGTTAAAAAAACGTTTTTGTTTGATGAGAAAGAGAGAGAGGTGTGTAAGGGATATAAAAAAGGGAATATTACGTGATTAGACACTTTTTTGAAAGTTAGTTCCTAATTAGGTACTTTAAATGGAGAAGGCACTTTAGATAAATTATTTTATTTATTTACCTTTTAACTACATTTTTTCCATCGGCCATCTCTTATCTCTCCTTTTCCCATCTCTTCTCTCTTTTTTTTTTTTTTTTTTCACTTTATCGAAGAAAAAAAATATTTTCTAGAAGATCTTCAATTCCAAATCTGCAATTAATCTCCAAATCCACTCTACACGATGGCTTTCTCTTCTCTTTGGACTAATTGGAGAATACGAGGTTTTGGTTTCTTTAAGATTGTAATTTCTTTTGCAATTTAAATATTTGTTTTGAGATAAATTTGAGATTCAGTTATCTAAGAAACTCTTCTTCTTCAACAATGGCGGCTTGATTTGATTTTTGTTCTCTCTCATGTGTCAAACTCGTTTCATCTATGTAGCATCGAGATTCCGGTTAATCGAATTTCCTGTTATTATGGACATGGTATACATAATGGATATAGAGCAGTAAAAAGGTTATCATTGACATGGTATATAGAATGTATATAGATCAGTAGAAAGGTTTCTGAATGGATATATTTAAATTGACTTGTTATTATGGACACCAAAAAATTGTTTGTTAATTTTTCTTTCAGTTAGAAGAGACCTCCACTTCCAAGACCTTATGGACATGGAACTTTGGTTTCTTTATAAACCACGGTTAATCGAATCTCCTGTTATTATGGACATGGTATTTAGAATGAATCTTTGATCAAAAAAAAAAAAAAAAAAAAAAGGTATTTAGAATGAATATGAATCAGTAAAAAGTTTTCTGAATGGATATATTTAAATGGACTCATTATTATGGACACCAAAAAATTGTTTGTTGATTTTTCTTACAGTTTGCAGACACCTCCACCTCCAAGACCTTATGGACATAGAACTTTTACCAAATTCCTAAGATAATTGAGATCGAATTGTTTACGAAACTTCTCCAAAAGTTATGGAGACGTGGAGAGAGAGAGAGAGAGAGAGAGAGAGAGAGAGAGAGAGAGAGAGAGAGAGAGAGAGAGAGAGAGAGAGAGAGAGAGAGAGAGAGAGAGAGAGAGAGAGATTTTATTTATTTTGGGTAAGGATCGTGGAAGAGGAATAACAAGAAAGAGAAATTGAGAATTAAAAACATAAATATTGAATTGAGGGTAAAAAAGTCTTAAAAAAAAAGAATTAGTTGAAAAAGTGCATATTCTCTATAAAGTGCCTCAAACAGAAAAACATTATCTAAAAATGCCTAATAGTGGAACATTCCCAAAAAAGAGAATATTACGTGATATAGACCACTGTACAGATAAAGACCACTGTACAGATAGATACTACTGTACAGAATGATACATATAGAATGATATACATATTATATGTTAATCTTATAAGTATACCATCGGGAATAACGTTGTCGGGAAACCATCAGAAGAAGATACCGACCGATTTTCAATAAAGTTCTGATGCAATGCATGTCATTAATATTCGTTAGAAAATTGTCGGAAAATATTTCCGACGAGGATCTGACGATCATTTCCGACTATGTTCCAACCGGTTTCTCAATCAATGTATTGTCAGAAAAGCGTAGAAAAATTGTCAGAAAATATTTTCAATGAGGATCCGACGATCATTTCCAACTATGTTCCACTTCCAACTGGTTTCCCAACTAATGTTATTGTTAGAAAAGCGTAGAAAAATTATCGGAAAATACCTCATCGGAAACCTGTTGATAATTTGTAACACGTTTGCGACGACATTCAGATTTCCGATGAGATCAAATCGACCAATTTATATAATCGAAAACGGCTATTTCTAACGTTATTTCGACGATTTTGTCTGTTAAAAATAGCGTATCTTCTTGTATACGTATTAGACGAGAACACTAAGAACCATTCGTTGAGGGGGCCTGAATTATGCTCGAAGATGAGATGGGCATCATGAGGAGGCTGAGTCAAAGACCGAGTCACGATCGAATCTATGAAGTCTCTACATCTCCTGATAATTGATAACCATTGCTTCGAGACGCATTGGAACTTCACTAGATTGCGGGGAGTTTTTTTAGTATCTCCACTATTAGATCGATAGGAATATTGATGTCTCTTGTGGAGATTCCACCGTGACCAAGTTGTGTCGGGGATGGTGAGGTCTCTTTCGCGTCTTTTCTTCATCACGACTATTTTGTGAAACTCTAGAGCGAAAGAAAGAAATACTAGAAATTATTAAAGAAAAAACATAGAGGGCTCAATATATATATAATATATATTTATATATACATACATATTATTTGCTATATATACTATATATTTTTTTTTATTTTTCACCAAATAATTTTTACTTGTGGGTACAAATCAAATCAAAAAAAAAATTATAAGTATATAGAAAAGCTTGAGTTAAAAAAAAAAAGTACATAGAAAGTTTCCTAAATAATCGACATTTGACACTAATGAATGAATGAAAATTAGAGAATAAGTTAGTGATTAGTCGGTTATTTGCATGTATCAAGTGAGATGAATGCCAGATTCTTCTTCTTAAGAGAATTCAGATGTATAAGTTAAATTAATATTCGTACGTTGATGTTTTGTGAGTTAAACATGTGAAATAAATGTCTGAGTCATATAATAGTTTCTGCTCTCTTTTGAGTTTATTCCGGCTCTAGTTTTGTATGTTATATAGAGGTTGTGTTTATGAAGCTGTTATAAATCTATTGCTTGTGAATTTTATTATGAGAAAAGACAGTGAAATCCAATTTTTTTTTTTTTTTTTCACTACGGCCCTGTTTGTTTCTTCATCCAAATGGATCATTTAGATAGAGATAAAAAATGATGTTTGTTTTTGACAATTTAACAGATATTTTGAATGAATCACTTGGATGATCCATCTGAATGACTTTGTAAGTTTAGGCAAACTTTTAAAACTCATTTGGATAAACTTGATTTGACTATTTGGATGGAGATGGTTTAGTCAAAATGAATAAATGACAAATATAACCTTTGCAATAATACTAATTTTCTATAAAATTTTATTTAATATTTTTTAAAATTACATATTGCACCAAAAAAATGTATAAATTGGGAAATCACGGACTATTATTTTACGTCAAAATTGTATTCAATTTTTCCACCAAAATCGCAAAATCATATTTTCCCGACAACACCGTAAAATCATGTTTTTCCGCTAAAACTGCAAAATCATATTTTTCTCTCAAAACCGTAAAATCATATTTTCCGCCAAAACCGTAAAAACATGTTTCCCGCCAAAATCGTAAAATCATGTTTTCTCGCCAAAATTGTAAAATCATATCTATGTGCTGGACTTTTATATAATTCATATCTTATTATACCAAGATTCTTTTAAGAATCTTCATAAATGTTCTTAGCATATATATACAGAGTAGAGGAAGTATGATATTCACTTATTAGTGTTAGCTTGTTTCTTTGCAGTTCAATTTACAATTGAGGTTGTTTTTTCTCAGGATGTTGAAATAAAGTTGCAATATATGTCCTTATAGGCCGGTTTTGTTTAGGATTTTGGGTATTGTTTAGTTTGTATTTTCTTTTCTACCCTCTCTAATTGAGAATTTTTTTTTTAGTTTAGATCCTAAAGTTTATGAGGATTAGATAATATGTTACTAAACCTTTCCCTGTATTATGCTAAATGATCTCCTCCCCTTGAAGAAATAAACGGAGACCATGATTTCCAAGAGAAGTTTGCTTGCCCATTTTGTGCAGAGTCATATATATGATAACATTGGCTTGTGCTGACACATATGTGATGAACATTTTATGAAGTCAAATAACAGGTTATTATTAACAAATTAATGAAAAAATAAATCCAAGAAAAATTAAATATTTACTACATACTTATATATTGCTCCACAATTTATCAAAGTCTAGATGTGGGACATATTCTAATACACCCCCTCACGCTCAGGATTGAACATTTGAAGCGTGAAGTTTGTGGGACTGGACATCAACGGGTGGTACACAATCGAGACACATTGAAACTTGGCTCTGATACAATATTAGTATGGGCCTAACTCATACCCAAAAGCTACCTCAATGAGTGGAGGTTTACCACATACTTATATATTGCTCCACAATTTATCAAAGTCTCGATGTGGGACATATTCTAATAGCTAGCTAGTGAAGAATCTACTACCAACATGAATCATATGTTTGATTAGAAAATAATTTTTAGTGTAGAAAAATCAATCTCATAGATCAGGCTCATGGTTAGAGTCCGTATATACAAGAATTGGTTGGCCTTTTAATCAAAACCTAAGATTCATGATCTAATTTTTACTTTGAGAAGGGAGTGATGAAAGAGTTTTATTATAGACACTATTGTTGGAAACTGAAACCTCTTTCTAGAAACAGAACACAGTTAAGAACAAAGAAAGAGAATCAGACTTTGTCTCACAATTGTTTTGATCGTCAACAGAACAATAAATAGAAGAACTTCTCTTTCTATTGTAGAAAAGGTGAAACACAACAACTGTTTTACAAGGTTTACAACAACGAACTTAAATATAAACCAACAGACATGAAAGTCAAGAGTTCTAACTCCTCTTTCTTGTGACACAACAAACATAACTAACTTACTTAACAGACACGACACTTAATTAATAACTAACTACATTACAAACATTAGAAACTCAATTACGACCAACAACTATAACTTGTTACAATTAATGTATATAATTAGCTAGAGATTATCCAAATTTAGTGTTATTACGTGTGGAGATGCAGGACCACATGTAACACCCGCCCCGCAATATAGATTAAGACGGCATGTTATTCATCTGATCTTGCCAAAAAAGTTTTCTTTAAACTTCATACTCGAACAAAATATTGCACACAACTCCTCACGCTTACTAACCTGAGGAAAAAGGAAGAAAAGGGGGTGAGTAAAGAATACTCAGGGAGAGGAATCAACTCTGCCCACTGAAACATAAAACACTTTCTAAAGCTATACAACCATCATCATAACATATAAACTTAGACACAAGCAATCAATCTAACATGCTTTAACTTCTAATAACAAATTCATAACAATCATCTTATTTATATTAATGTAAACATACACATCGTTAGGTCCAGTCATCCTCGTGACGACTAGAACCTCATAGGTGGAGGCTGGCCCTCGTGGCTCAGACACTCCCATTCCGGGCTCGTCAGCCGTTCTTGACCAGCTGTTAACCCGTCGGTCCATCACTGTCCACATCACTAGGGAGACCACGGCCCATAGCTCGATTCTCCCCAATCTTACATTCATCATACATACATACTCATAATCATACTTAACATACACATACTTATAATATCATACATAACATCACATTATCAAACATCATACTCAACAATCATAAAATCATATCATCATGTAATCTTATCCTATACAATCATATCTAAGCCTACATATCATGCGTCAAGAAGCATAACAAAAGAAAATGATACCATGTTCCGCAAATACCACCCTCACCTTAGCCTAGTTGAAGATGAAGAACATCTCTATTCTCCTTTCTCTCCTTTTAAACCAACATACTATAGGAGCTTTAACTGCATACTCTTGAGCTCCACCTTGCTTCTCCATCAACCAAAACCTTACTCCATGAGTCCTAAAGGCTTCTGCAAAGCTTCAGCTCCAACCGAACCCGTTTCCCATTCAAACAATAAAACCTTGTCATGGTTTACTCTATACAAAACTGTCTCAGTAACATACTCATAAGTCGAGAACTAACCGTTAGAAACGTGATCCCACCGTTTAATATATAGCCAGTAGTATCACGAATAAGTCCACGACGTTTCATCTCGATCAGACCTCACATGAATCTCCCACGTTCTTCTGAATATGATGCATCAGAACTGATATCTAGGTTTCTGCAACTTGAGATGATTCTGGGCAACCTTTCAAAGTCAAATACGGATGGAGCTTAAATCCGATGGTCAAGATGTCAGCTACTCTAAATTCCTTGAAGCAAGATCTTTCCATAGACGTCTTGATCGTGATCTAATTCCTTTTGGTCCATCGGGAAAACGCATCGCAAAACCAATAGTCACACACTGTTCTGGATTTATACTTAGCACAGATTTGGACAGCTTCTACAGTTACTTGCCCAGAAGGAAATACTCATAACTTCTTTAATATAATCTCGATTCTATCTCTGTCAGCGGCCATGGATTCTTAACATTATGATTATTGCAATGACACCTCACGCCACACTTGATTCTCTCTGATTCAGCGGGAAATTGATCCTGAAAACCTCTACCTGAAACTACAATGTTTCTCAGATACTTTAGAAAAAACTGCGCTCTGAAAACTGTGACTATTCACCAACTCTAAACGCAATTTTCCGATTGATCTTACCTCTGATTTTGGATCGAAAAACTGTTCTGAAAACTTGGGAACGAGATCTATTCAGAACGTTAAGAAATCGCCCAAACTCCTTCGGACGTGATGGGAAACGGATCACCAATTCCACCACTTGAACTGTTTCCTTCTTTCACATATTCACACAAAAACCCAAAAGCTAACTTGATATATCCAATCAAGTCGTTGTTTGATAGTGATGATCCGTGACATTCGCTTTCACTCCACACTTGTACGTGATCAAAAACAAAACCACACGCTCCAACAACTCCGATCTCAACATCAATGGTGATGGTGGCTTGGGATCAAGTTGATTTGATGTTCTTAGGTTAGTAATGAGTTGCTGTAGATGATGACGTGAGAAGGCTGCGGGAAGATGACGATATAAGCATATATACATACACATGTAACAAAACCCTTATTATTTTGTGACTTGCTTCACTTTGGCTTCAATGGGTTCCATGGACTTTTGTTTTTAACAAAACAAATAGGGTGGGTTCAAGGGATTGGGTTTCGGGTGTTACACCACAAGACAAAGAGTACCCGTTTTGCTTGTCCGCTAAAGTAATGGTGTACGGAGGAAACAACTCTTGTCTTGTGTGTGAAGGCAAAAGAGCCGTTAAGCCTGAACCAAAGCAGGCTACAAGACAAGCTTGGAGGCTACTGCAGAGGAGCGTATTAAGGAGAAGAACCGAGAAGGATCCAGAAGGAGACTAAGTTAAAACCTCTAAGTCTATATAAGCTGAGCATTGTAGAGAGAGAAAGGTTAAGAAACATAGAGGCACTTAATAGAGAGTAAACTTGTATTGGGTGTTCTTGGGGAAACAGTGAGTGAAAGAGAGTGAATCTTAGTTAGCTTTGTAAGGGGCTGAGAGGGTAAGAAATCTCTTTGTAAATCTCTAAAGGGTTATATAGTGGATTCCGGGAGAGAGTTCCCGGCCCAGACGTAGCACCATTGGTGTGAACTGGGTTACCATTGTGTGTGTGTTCTGTTCTGCATTTCTCATTACAAAGGTTCTGTTTTTGGTTCAAAGTCGAAGTTGGTTCTCAAAGTGCTAAACGTTCTTGGTTTGTGGTGTGTTAATTTTCACAAAGTGGTATCAGAGCGAAGGTTCTTTGTATTGGTGGTTCAGTAAAGTCCTTACAAAACAAAGAAGCCATGTCGTCAGCAAGGGTTGAAATGGAGAAGTTTGACGAACGAGGAGACTACACGATGTGGAAGGAGAAGCTAATGGCTCACATGGATCTGTTGGGCCTAACCATAGCTCTCAAAGAATCACATATGGTCTCAGATTCAAAGACGTTAGAAGAAGGAAGAGAACCTGAGAAAGAAGCCATAATGGAGGAGAAAAGGCAGAAAGCAAGGAGCACAATAGTATTAAGCGTTTCAGACCAAGTGCTAAGGAAGATCAAGAAAGAGAAGACTGTAGCTTCTATGTTGGATGCTTTAGACAGACTGTACATGTCTAAGGCTCTTCCAAACTGCATTTATCTGAAACAAAGACTATACAGTTTCAAGATGCAAGAGAACTTATCTGTTGAGGCAAACATTAATGAGTTTCTCCGCCTAATAGCTGATCTGGAAAACACAAACGTGTTAATCTCAGATGAAGATCAAGCTATTCTGCTGCTCATGTCCTTACCGAAGCAGTTTGATCAACTGAAAGATACTCTTAAGTATAGCTCAGGAAGAACAACTCTCTCAGTCGATGAAGTAGTTGGAGCTATTTACTCAAAGGAGCTGGAACTTGGCTCAAATAAGAAGAGTATACGAGGACAAGCTGAGGGTCTGTATGTCAAAGAGAAGAACGAGACAAGAGGTAGACCAGAGCAGAGGGAAAATGACAACAAGAACAACTGTTCTAGATCTAGATCTAAGTCTAAAACTAGGAAAGGTTGTTGGATCTATGGAGAAGAGGGACATTTCAAGGCGTCATGTCCAAACAAGGGAAAGCCACATAACAAAGGGAAAGACCAAGGGAACAACAGCAAGGGCGAAGCTCCTTTGGTTACAAAGAACACATTTGAGGGCTTAGGATACTATGTGTCAGAGGCATTACATTCAACTGACGTAAATCTGGAGAATGAGTGGATCATGGACAAAGGTTGCAGTTACCACATGACTCACAAGAAGTAATGGTTTGAGGATTTGAGTGAAGATGTAGGAGGATCTGTAAGAATTGGGAACAAGACAACCTCAAAGGTCAAAGGCATTGGAAGGGTTAGAATCCAAAACAAGGATGGAACATCTTTCTTACTCACCCTTGTAAGGTACATTCCTGACATGGATCATAATTTACCATCTATGGGAACCTTAGATGAACAAGGTTATAGTTTTGAGTCAAGTAAAGGAGTCTTAGTGGTTAAGGAAGGAACTAGGGCTGTACTGATAGGTAACAAACATGAGAAGCTTTACTTACTCCAAGGAAAGCCTGAGATAAGTAATTCAATGACTGTGGAGAGAAGGAAAGATGATACAGTCTTATGTCACAGAAGATTAGGCCATATAAGTCAAAAGAATATGGATATCTTGGTCAAGAAAGGGTACCTAGACCGAAAGAGAGTCTCAAGACTTGAAATGTGTGAAGAATGTATCTATGTTAAAGCAAGAAGGTTAATTTTTGTGAACGCAACTCATGGAACTGAAGATAAGTTAAGCTATATCCACTCTGACTTATGGGGAGCACCATCGGTTCCTTTATTTCTGGGAAAGTGTCAGTATTTCATCTCATTCATAGATGACTACTCAAGAAAAACGTGGGTTTACTTTCTCAAGCATAAAGATGAGGCATTTGGAACATTTGCTGAGTGGTGTGTTATGGTTGAAAACCAAACGGATAGAAAGATTAAGATTCTAAGAACCGACAATGGTCTAGAATTCTGTAATAATCAGTTCAATGAGTTTTGCAAGGATAGAGGCATAGTCAGACCTCGAACATGTGCCTATACTCCTCAACAAAACAGCGTTGTAGAGAGGATGAACATAACGATTATGGAGAAGGTCAGAAGCATGTTAAGCGAGTCTGGCTTACCAAAGACGTTCTAGGCTGAAGCTACGAACACTGCAGTCACCCTCTTCAACAAGACACCGTCATCTACAATCGATTTTGAGATTCCTGATAAGTGCTGGTCAGGTAAGTCTCCGGTTTATAGCTATCTAAAAAGATTTGGCTGTGTTGCTTTTGTTCATGCCGGTGAAGGCAAACTGGTGCCTAGAGCAAAGAAGTGCATCTTTCTAGGCTATCCTGCAGGGGTAAAGGGATACAAAGTCTGGGTGTTGGATGAAAAGAAGTGCACAGTTAGCAGGAATGTAGCATTTCAGGAAAATGCTGTTTACAAGGATTTGATGCAAAAAAAAAAACAAAGATGATCAAGATCAAGCTGAAACATCAAGAGATTCTTTCGACATTTATCTAGAAGGCCTTGGAGATTTGAGTTTAGGTGGAGACCTCTTGGAAGAAACAGGATCCCTGGGAGGTCCTTCACAAACTCAGGTCAATCTCTAAGATGATGATTCAGAGAACAATGAAGTGGTGACTAATACTCTTGACAGTTACCATTTGGTCAGAGATAGAGAAAGAAGGGAGGTAAGAGCTCCTAGGCGCTTTGATGTGGAAGGCTATTACAGTGAGTCTGCAGATGATGAGGAATCATTAAATGCTGAAGCCCTTGTCACCACTTTTGATGGAGATACCATCGAACCTGCAAGTTATCAAGAAGCACTGAAAGATGATGATTGGGTTCTGTGGAAGGAAGGCATAGATGAAGAGATGGATTCACTGTTGAGAAATGATACATGGACTGTAGTCACAAAGCCTAAAGAACAGAGAGTGATCGGCTGCAAATGGATTTTCAAGCGTAAGCCTGGAATTCCAGGTGTAGAGATGGCAAGATTTAAAGCAAGACTCGTTGCTAAGGGATATGCACAACGAGAAGGGATAGATTACACTGAAGTTTTCTCTCCTATGGTGAAACACGTTTCCATAAGGATTCTGCTTGCCATTGTTGCAGAGGAGGACTATGAACTGGAGCAACTTGATGTTAAAATTACATTTCTTCATGGAGAATTGGAAGAGAAGATCTATATGGAAGCTCCTAAAGGTTTCGAAGATCAGTTTAAGTCAGATCAAGTGTGTCTGTTAAACAAATCCCTATATGGTCTGAAACAGTCACCAAAAAGATGGAACCAGAAGTTCGATAGCTACATGCTAGAGATTGGTTTTGAGAAGAGTCCTCGTGATAGTTGTGCTTACATAAAGTCACTGGAGGATGGTTCAAAGATCTACTTACTCATCTATGTAGATGACATGTTGGTGGCTACAAAAGACATGAAGGTCATTTCAGAATTGAAGCAGAAGTTAAGTGAGAGATTTGAAATGAAAGACCTTGGAGCTGCAAAGAAAATTCTTGGTATGGAGATCACAAGAGAAAGAAGTAAAGGAACCTTAACACTGTCTCAAGAAGATTATCTAAATAAGGTATTGGAGCTTTATAAAATGGAGCAATGCAAGCCGGTGATGACTCGTCTTGGTGTTCACCTTAAGATGCAGGCTGCTTCAGAGCAGCAACTCCTGGATGATGAAGAGTACATGAAGTCAGTACCTTATTCTAATGCGGTGGGAAGTATAATGTACTCTATGATCGGAACAAGACCCGATCTAGCTTATCCGGTTGGTATCATCAGTCGCTTCATGAGTTTACCAATTAAGGAACATTGGTTGGGAGTTAAGTGGGTGCTGAGATACATAAGAGGAACACTCAAGATGAAGTTGTGTTACAAAAGGGGATTAGACTTCATTCTTAGAGGATACTGTGACTCAGATCAAGCTGCTAATGTTGACAACAGAAGGTCAATAAGTGGAATGGTGTTTACACTTGGTAGCAGCACCATTAGTTGGAGGTCGTGTCTACAGAAGGTAGTAGCTATGTCCTCTACAGAAGCTGAATATATGTCTCTCACAGAAGCTGTTAAAGGGGCAATATAGCTTAGAGGGCTGCTCAAGGACTTTGGCTATGAGCAAGAGACTGTGGAGATTTTCTGTGACTCCCAAAGCGCCATAGCATTGTCAAAGAACAATGTGCATCATGATCGAACGAAGCACATTGATAAGTGTGTATTTTGCATGTTTTGAGCATCCATTTGTCATCACTTTAGCATCATATCATCACTGTTTTATACCATTTCACATCATTTGTCATCACTTTGCATGTTTAGGATAGTTTTGCATGCATGTTGCATATTTGCGTTGATTTCAGGTGATTTGGAGCTGTTGACGAGCTATCTGGAAGAAGCAGACCTGATTATGACAAACCACTCGACCAAGAGGTCGAGTAGGAGCTTCAAGATCTCAAGAGACCACTCGACAACCAGGTCGAGTAGAGCACATCACCACTTCACCTAACCACTCGACCCCGTGGTCGAGTGCCATCATCTCCATCACCAGACGGTCACTCGATCACTTCACTCGACCTCGAGGTCGAGTGCCTTCACCTCCATCATCAGACAATCACTTGACCTCCTCACTCTACCCAGAGGTCGAGTATCTCCATCACACCACTCGACTGCATACTCGATGACAAGCTTCAGAGCCTTCTTCATTCCGCACTCATCCAGACACTCGAGCACAAGGAAGAAAAGAAGACTCCAGCTATTCACTCGAGCTCTCACTCGACCACGTGGGTCGAGTACAGTTCTTAACCCGTCCAAATACTTCGTCGTTTTGAGTATTAGGGTTTCGGGATATTTGGCTATAAGTAGCATGTACTTCTCATTTTCGCAGACTAGTTGGTTTTTACCTAGTTTTTATTTCCGCAGACCTTGTGTTCTAGACTTTTTGTAATCCGGATTTCTCTTTATCTATTCAGTATTCAATATTCAGTTTCTGTTCTTGATTTTCGTTTACTGTTATTCATTCTGTTATCATACTGCTGTTATCATGTCTTCAACCTGTTCAACGTTTATGCTTTCTGTGATGATGTCTGAGTAGTGAATAGGTTTCTGAGGATGGGTTAGAGTAGTGTAGAATTCTCAGTATGCTAGGTGATTGAGTATTGATTGATAGATCCCTTCTGGATTAGTTGTTCTTAATGCCTATTGCTTTCTGATCAACTGGAATTTGAGCTCAGACATTTCCGCGCCCAAAAGGTGTTCGATGAAATGCCTGAACCACTAATTCCAGAGATTCGTGACCCTGTACCAAGGTATTGGTTGCAGGGAGCGTTTTGGCTTTAACTTGTTGATTCGTAATGCCTGTTAGGTTAGCTCTCGTCAATGGTGATTGAGTCTGGGACTAGGTTAGCTTGAGAGTCTCTGTTGCGGTGGCACTTAGATTTGGTTAACGAACTTGTTGTCTAGGGTTAATTTGTTGAGCATGTCAATCACCTGTAAACTGAGGAAACGAAACTACTCAATTACCCCATCCTTAGGAATTCTTTGTCTGATTGATTTTATTGTTTACTCTACTGCTGTTTACTGCATCCTGTCACCTGTTGCTTAGTTTCTGTAATTCTTTACTGTTACTCGACCTAATACTCGACCACCCAGTTGTCTGGCAACAGACTGTGCAGTCGAGTATCTTTGTTTCATTTTCTGTCTGTTACTCGACCTGTCACTCGACCTCACCCAGGGCTCTGCAAAGAGCTGTGTTGGTCGAGTGTTTTACTGTTTCTGTTTTATTTTCTGTTTCCTGCTTGTTCACTTAGGATTGCTAGAACACACCAAAACCTGTTATTGCTTGGCTTGACTTAGTGACTTCTGATCACATCTTGATTGTTAGCATCACACCCATTTGGATTGACAACCTAAAATACTACAACGACATGATTGGTGTTTTGGGATAATTGACTGAAAAACCTATTATCAATTTGGCGCCGTTGCCAATTGGGTGTTTGTTTGTTACATTTGAGATTTCAGACTTGCTTAGATCAAGTTCTTTTTCAATTTTCTTTTTAGTTACTAACTGTGTGTTTTTCTTGTTGTCTTCTTGATCCAGGTACACCTCTACTGTATGCGAACTCGATCAACAGGCAACCAGAACCTCCTTTTCAACGACAATATCAACCGCACAGCCCGCGAAATCAGAAAAAGGAGAACCACAGTCAACCCTGTACCTCAGCAACCACTCGTTATGGCTGAAGAACAGAATCAGCAAAATGGCCATGCCAACATTGGTGCCGGAGATGCACCACGTGATCATCGTCAGAGGAAGGGAATCGCACCTCCTGCTATCCAGAATAACAACTTCGAGATTAAGAGTGGTCTCATCTCGATGATTCAGGGGAACAAATTCCATGGTTTGCCAATGGAGGATCCACTCGACCACCTTGATGAATTCGATAGGCTCTGCAACCTAACGAAGATCAATGGTGTCAGTGAAGACGGATTCAAGCTCCGTTTGTTCCCATTTTCCTTGGGTGACAAAGCACATATCTGGGAGAAGAATCTGCCCCATGACTCAATCACCACCTCGGATGATTGTAAGAAGGCTTTTCTGTCAAAGTTCTTCTCCAATGCCAGAACTGCAAGACTCAGAAATGAGATTTCTGGTTTCTCACAGAAGACTGGTGAAAGCTTCTGTGAAGCATGGGAGCGTTTCAAGGGTTACACCAACCAATGCCCTCATCATGGTTTTACTAAGGCCTCTCTGCTCAGCACTCTTTACAGAGGAGTCCTACCACGCATCAGAATGCTTCTGGATACCGCCAGCAATGGGAATTTTCAGAACAAGGATGTTGAAGAAGGCTGGGAATTGGTTGAGAACCTTGCTCAATCAGATGGAAATTACAACGAAGACTGTGATAGGACCGTCAGAGGAACAGCTGACTCTGATGACAAACACAGGAAAGAGATCAAAGCGCTGAATGACAAGCTGGACAGGATTCTTCTTAGCCAGCAGAAGCATGTGCACTTCCTTGTTGATGACGAGCAATATCAAGTCCAAGATGGGGAGGGTAACCAGTTGGAAGAAGTAAGCTACATCAACAACAACCAGGGTGGCTACAAAGGATACAACAACTTCAAAACCAACAACCCCAACCTTTCCTACCGCAGCACCAACGTTGCTAACCCTCAGGATCAGGTGTATCCTCCACAGCAACAACAAAGTCAGAACAAACCTTTTGTTCCCTACAACCAAGGTTTCATTCCTAAGCAGCAATTCCAGGGGAACTACCAGCAACAACCACCTGGGTTTGCACCTCAGCAACACCAAGGTCCTGCTGCTCCTGACGCTGATATGAAACAGATGGTCCAACAGCTGCTACAGGGACAAGCATCTAGCTCAATGGAAATGGCTAAGAAATTATCTGAATTGCACCATAAGCTGGACTGCAGCTACAATGACCTGAATGCCAAAGTGGAGGCATTGAATACCAAAGTCAGATACTTGGAAGGCCAATCAGCATCTACCTCTGCACCAAAAGTTACAGGACTTCCAGGGAAGTCCATACAGAATCCAAAAGAGTATGCAACCGCTCACGCCATCACCATCTGCCAGGATCGAGAGCTGCCAACTCGACCTGTCCCTGATTTCATCACTGGGGACAGTGATGTTCAAGAAGGGGAGGCTTCTACTCAGGTTGAAGTCTCTGTTGTTGAATTCAACCATTCTGCTTGTTCTCGCCATCTCACTCAATCCACCTCAGAAGAGAAGGCCGCCATAATCGAGAGAATGGTAAAACGATTCAAACCCACTCCACTACCCTCACGTGCTCTTCCGTGGACATTCAGGAAAGCATGGATGGAGAGATACAAGTCTATTGCAGCGAAGCAGTTGGACGAGATTGAAGCAGTGATGCCAGTAATGGAAGTTCTTAACCTGATTCCTGATCCTCACAAAGATGTGAGAAATTTGATACTGGAAAGGATCAAGATGTATCACGATTCGGATGATGAAAGTGATGCCACTCCATCTCGAGCTGCTGATAAGAGGATTGTTCAAGAGAAGTTAGAAGATCCTGGATCTTTCACTCTACCATGTTCCATTGGGGAATTTGCTTTCGGCGATTGTCTGTGCGATCTCGGAGCCTCTGTTAGCTTGATGCCACTCTCTGTAGCAAGAAGGTTAGAGTTCATTCAATATAAACCTTGTGACCTGACTTTGATCCTTGCGGATAGGTCTTCTAGAAAACCGTTCGGCATGCTGAAAGACTTACCAGTCATGATTAATGGCGTAGAAGTGCCTACAGACTTTGTGGTGCTGGATATGGAAGTAGAGCATAAGGATCCCTTAATACTGGGAAGACCCTTTTTAGCGTCAGTGGGAGCAGTGATAGATGTCAGGGAAGGGAAAATTAGTCTCAACCTTGGAAAGCATATCAAGTTGCAGTTTGGCATCAACAAAACTCCACAAGGGTCAACCGAAGATGGAAGAACCTCTGGAAATGATAGAGCGATCTCAAGAGAAGGATATGAGACTGAAAGAGTGAAAGAGCTTAGAAAGAGGTCTGATAAGCAGAATGAAACTATAGAGAAGCTAGCCAACACCATTGAGGAACTTAGGAGTAAGCTGAATCAGATGCAGAAGGAAGCTCAACCTAAAGGTGGGATTAACACTATCCCGAGAAAAGAATTCACTTCAAGATGGTCTCAAGATACAGATTATCCTCCAGAAGAGAAGGAAGCCTATTTTGAAGAAAGGGGGATTGAGTATTCTGCTGCAGACCTTTCCAGGGAGGACGCTGAATATGATGATGGTATCAGAGAGGATTATGCTGACCCTCTCTACAGTTCATTTTCTTCTTGATAAGTGTGAGGAGTCAAGCTAGAGACTTAAAACAAGCTCACTTGGGAGGAAGTTCCATGACTATCCTTGTAAATAATTTTTACTTTCTTGTTATTTTTGATTTGTTTTGGTTGTGTTTGTGGTTCTCAGGAAAAAAAAAAAAAGTAACGTGAAGGTAGAGTAAAAATTCAAAACTTTTACTCTACTGATGGCCTAGAGATCGAGTATATTGGTCGAGTATGAGTGATGTTTAAAAACCTAAAAAATTTTAATCATCACTTTACTCGACCAACAGAACCTACAGAGTCTTCTAGGAAGTTTATCAAGTTTACAGAAGATTGTGGGATTTCCCGGAGGTTTTCTAGTGAACAGAGAAGAGACAAGAAGACACTGTGGGATCCGCCGCTGACGCCCATGTCTCCCATGCACACCACCAAAAGACAAGAATCTATCTTCTTCTTCTCCTCACCACTCGACCTCAACGCACCTTATCCCCACCACTCGACCTCATCTTATCAATTCACTCTATCCCATCGCCCCTCTCTCCACAAATACTCGACCTCGCCACTTCTTATCCTCAAACACTCTTCTCTCAAACACTCGACCAACACTCTTCACCTTATCCTTTCTTCTCCGTCACTCGACCTCACCATCTTTCTTCCCCACGCACTCGACCGCTTCTCACTCGCCTCTTCACCACCGTCTCTCATCACTCGACCAAGGTGCCATCATTCTCTCATCTCTCAAATCCAGCCATCACTCGTTAACACCACCGTTTCTTCTCTTCCGCGAGTTCAAGTTCACTCGACCGCAGCTCGTCTCAAACCCACTAGCTACTCGATCGCTGCTCCTTCACAACTTCATCGCTCTCACCACCATCTCTCAACATACTCGACCTTGCACAGTCACTCGATCTCGCCGCTTCTCAACGCCTCCCCATCGTTTCCATCGCCGCTGCTCTCATCCCCACGAAAGCTCGTCATCGCCGCTTCACTCGATTAAGCAACCAAACTCGACGTCTTTCAAACCGCTTAACCATCTCTCGCCTCTCACGGTCACTCGATCGCCAAGCACAACCAAGGGATCACTCGACCACGTGTTCACAAAACCGAATAAAAAAAAAAAAAATAAAAAAAAAATTTTTTAAGAATTTTTGGTACACTCGACCGGTTTACTCTATTGGTTTGTGTTTTTAGTTTTGTTGGAACTAACGTATTAACGTTTATTTTTGAGTTACATTTGTTTCAAGGTTTCATCATGAGTAACTATAGTGGAGAATCATCTATGGACCCTGATTACAACGTGGATGAAGCTGAGTCCTGGTCCGCTAGACCGAGAGAGCAACATGTTTACCAGAGTTTCAGGGACGAACTCGAACGCTCTACAGACTGACATAATCAGAGAAGAGCTGAAATCGCCAGAGGAAAGAGGGCGATGTCAAGTAGGTATGAGCTGATTGATGAGGATATCGAGACTGAGTATGAGCCAGAGTCATGGCGCAGGGAGACGAAGCTGCTGAACAAACCCGACGAGGTTACAGTGGAGGAGTATATCAGATTCTTCAAGATGAATGACTTCTGGGGAACGAGGTATCCGTGTTATGAGACTTTAGCCCAGCTGGGGTTACTGGAGGACGTACAGCATTTGTTCGAGAAGTGTCATCTGGAGACACTCATGTCTTACCCTTACCATTCCTATAAGGAGGAGACAATCGAGTTTCTCTCCACGCTGCAAGTGGAGATGTATGAAGCACTCACAGACTTTGAGCTGGATACCATGGGATTAGGCTTCTTGACGTTCTCAGTGAATGAACAGCGGTATCAGCTTTCGATCAAGAAGTTAGAAGAACTGTTTGGTTTCCCTAGTGGAAAGGGAACCAAACCCAGATTTGACAGAAAGGAGCTTAAGGATTTATGGGCCACTATAGGGAACAATCTACCGCTAAACTCGGCGCGGTCCAAGAGCAACCAAATCCGAAGTCCTGTGATCCGCTACTTCCAGCGATCGGTCGCCAACGTTTTTTACTCCAGGGAGTCTACAGGCACCGTGTCTAACACGGACATGGAGATGATAGATTATGCGCTTACAGGGATTCTCCGCCGGACAAAGGGGAAGAATGTCTTGAGAGGTGATCTCAACAACGCACCACCAGTAATGCCTCTGTTGATGCATCTGTGTGGATATAGGAAGTGGGCGTTGACAAACCGGAAGAAGAAGGTGAGAGGAGCACTATGCGTAGGTGGCGTTGTGACGCCAATTCTGGAAGCTTGTGGAGTCCCGCTCAAGGAACCAGGTTTAGCACCGAGGATGATGGACTTGGATCATTTGCGCAGATGTGAGTTCTTGGAGTTTGACATGGCTGGCGACTTTCACCGCTACAGGTTCGAGCATTCATCGATTAGAATCGCCAACATTCTTCTCCCCTGCATTGACGCTACTAGGATTCTTGAGGGCAGGAACATTGACTTCAAGCCTGCGCTTGAAGATCTTTATTTCGAGGGCAGTCCGCCAACCGAGGAGTTTAGTCACACCGAAGGAGCTACAACAGAAGATGTTGATGAGACGGATGATATAGATGAAGCGGAGTTTGACACGAGCATGTATCATTTCAGTGAGCATATACCTCCTGCGAGGAAAAGCAAGAGTTTGAGTGAAGCTCACAGGAACAACAGCAAGCTGCAGAAGTGGTGCAAGAAACAGGACAAGTTACTCGCCAAGTGCTTAAGGGCTATCAAGTTTCTGAAGGACAAGCTCAGCTGCTCCTCTTCCACTACAGCTATTCCGCAAGGACATCTCCCTCAGGACATGCCTTCGAGGAGATATGACGCGCCCGAGCCAAGTCGGCGCAGGCCTGAGCCTAGAGAGCAGGAGATCCCGCATGTCCCTGCGAGGCATTCATCATTCGAGCCTCGTGAATCTGGGAGGAAGAGGAGGACCACACTCACTCGATCTAGCAGTAGGAGCGGACGACTTCTGCAGTCTCGTAGTTTACGCGACCGCGGTGCTGGCCGCAGCAGAAGGAGAGAGGTCGAGTTTCCTCAGAGTGGTGCTGGCCGCCACAGAGCTGATGAGGTCGAGTACCCATCTGCTGGAGCTGATACAGAACAAGGAGGTTCGTCTATGGCCTGGGAGCAATCGCAGGCAGCCATTGACGAGCAACTACGTTCATTCTTCGACTGAGGTAAGCGCCTCACTTCACCGTTGTATTATACCGTCTGTTGTGATTTGTTTCTTCATTTTTTGTTTCTGTGATTGGATTTGTCCTGAGTACTCTCTTCCAAGTTTATTCACACAGTGGACTGTGTGATTTAAGTTTGGGGGAGGGCTCAGGAAGTGTGTGTTGCATTGTGTATAATTTTGAGTCTGCACTCATCTAAGGCATAGAAAAAACCAAAAAAATTTGAAAAATTTCAGAAAATGATTTCATAAAAAAAAAAAGAATGTTCATGTAGTTGCATCACATTTAGGATCGAGTCTAGAGTGTTTCATTTAGGATTGTTGCATATGCATAGGGGATGATGATGAGATAGCCTTGTAAGCATTTTGATTCACCGGATAAACTCAGTGCCCTCGTTGCTAGTAGTCTGTTGCATAGTCGATGAATTTGAAATAAAACTGAACCATGCCTAGATTGCTCTCACTCGACCACACTGTCATGATCTGATACCATTCCCTATCAATTTGAACCTGAATCTGATCTTTAATTATCATGTCTGCATCAAATTTGAACTCATGGATACCCTAAAATACTTGGATTCTCTTATTCATTTTGATCACTCTTGTTAATCCAAGTAGCTGACTCTCCTTATTAGAGCAGTTAACCCAAACCCAAACCTAGACTTTCTTTCAAGCCCTATATCACTTGTGAGTGTTTGTGAGGTCTTATTCCGATTAAGCTTGGTAGAAAGTGTTAGGTTCGTAACGACAGAGATAGTGTCTCATGTAGTTCTAGTTCGCATTTTCCGGACTAGATAGGACTAGGTGGGTGCTTATACTTTGGGTTGGGATGTGTTTAAAAGAAAAAAAAAAGGGGAGGTTGATTAATTGATGAGAAAAGGTAAAGGACTCTAGGTGAAGTAAGCTAAAAAAGCAGAAAAAGTCTAGTAAAGGTTTTGGGATTTGTAAAGAAAAGAAAGAGTTCTTGTTAGCTATTGAAGATGGGCAAAAGCCCTTGGTTTTAAAATGTTAAAAACAGGAACCTTAGTTGTTAAAGAAATCCAAATCCGCTAGATATATCAAGGTGTTGAAGCTTCGCCTAGAGTTAAGAGAAGAGAAAAGAATGATTAGAAAAAGGGCTTAAAAGATTCATGAACGCAAAGGGTAGAGTTTAGTTCTTGTATTGGGATTGGAGATAGGATTACCATTAGAGCTTCATTTGATGTACTCTGGGTAGATGGGATCTTATCTCTGTATGCATAGATTGGGACTTACCTTTAGCATTCTACTAAAGCTTAATCATTTTTTTTTTTTTTTTTTTGAGAGATCCCCTGTTACTAAAGCCTATTCTGTAAGGGACCATCTTTGTCTCTTGACCTTTTACCTTAGCCAAATGAGTTCTTTGATGATGCATTGCTTGATTCACGTTCCAGAACTAATGAATGTTAAAGGGATTGGTGGATTTGAAAACTTATGTAGGTCGAGCATATGAGTCGGATTGATTGATTAATGAGGCATGGCTAACGTTTTTAAGTAGAATTCGATCTTGCAGCTTAGAACTTTCAACTTGGACATTGATTTCATCTGGTTTATCTAGTGCTTTGGCTCTGAGTCCCCGCTTTCAAACCTCACCTCCAGCTTGTTCTTGATTGTTTGCTTGAGGGCAAGCAAAGACTAAGTTTGGGGGAGTTGATAAGTGTGTATTTTGCATGTTTTGAGCATCCATTTGTCATCACTTTAGCATCATATCATCACTGTTTTATACCATTTCACATCATTTGTCATCACTTTGCATGTTTAGGATAGTTTTGCATGCATGTTGCATATTTGCGTTGATTTCAGGTGATTTGGAGCTGTTGACGAGCTATCTGGAAGAAGCAGACCTGATTATGACAAACCACTCGACCAAGAGGTCGAGTAGGAGCTTCAAGATCTCAAGAGACCACTCGACAACCAGGTCGAGTAGAGCACATCACCACTTCACCTAACCACTCGACCCCGTGGTCGAGTGCCATCATCTCCATCACCAGACGGTCACTCGATCACTTCACTCGACCTCGAGGTCGAGTGCCTTCACCTCCATCATCAGACAATCACTCGACCTCCTCACTCTACCCAGAGGTCGAGTATCTCCATCACACCACTCGACTGCATACTCGATGACAAGCTTCAGAGCCTTCTTCATTCCGCACTCATCCAGACACTCGAGCACAAGGAAGAAAAGAAGACTCCAGCTATTCACTCGAGCTCTCACTCGACCACGTGGGTCGAGTACAGTTCTTAACCCGTCCAAATACTTCGTCGTTTTGAGTATTAGGGTTTCGGGATATTTGGCTATAAGTAGCATGTACTTCTCATTTTCGCAGACAAGTTGGTTTTTACCTAGTTTTTATTTCCGCAGACCTTGTGTTCTAGACTTTTTGTAATCCGGATTTCTCTTTATCTATTCAGTATTCAATATTCAGTTTCTGTTCTTGATTTTTGTTTACTGTTATTCATTCTGTTATCATACTGCTGTTATCATGTCTTCAACCTGTTCAACGTTTATGCTTTCTGTGATGATGTCTGAGTAGTGAATAGGTTTCTGAGGATGGGTTAGAGTAGTGTAGAATTCTCAGTATGCTAGGTGATTGAGTATTGATTGATAGATCCCTTCTGGATTAGTTGTTCTTAATGCCTATTGCTTTCTGATCAACTGGAATTTGAGCCCAGACATTTCCGCGCCCAAAAGGTGTTCGATGAAATGCCTGAACCACTAATTCCAGAGATTCGTGACCCTGTACCAAGGTATTGGTTGCAGGGAGCGTTTTGGCTTTAACTTGTTGATTCGTAATGCCTGTTAGGTTAGCTCTCGTCAATGGTGATTGAGTCTGGGACTAGGTTAGCTTGAGAGTCTCTGTTGCGGTGGCACTTAGATTTGGTTAACGAACTTGTTGTCTAGGGTTAATTTGTTGAGCATGTCAATCACCTGTAAACTGAGGAAACGAAACTACTCAATTACCCCATCCTTAGGAATTCTTTGTCTGATTGATTTTATTGTTTACTCTACTGCTGTTTACTGCATCCTGTCACCTGTTGCTTAGTTTCTGCAATTCTTTACTGTTACTCGACCTGATACTCGACCATCCAGTTGTCTGGCAACAGACTGTGCAGTCGAGTATCTTTGTTTCATTTTCTGTAACTCGACCTGTCACTCGACCTCACCCAGGGCTCTGCAAAGAGCTGTGTTGGTCGAGTGTTTTACTGTTTCTGTTTTATTTTCTGTTTCCTGCTTGTTCACTTAGGATTGCTAGAACACACCAAAACCTGTTATTGCTTGGCTTGACTTAGTGACTTCTGATCACATCTTGATTGTTAGCATCACACCCATTTGGATTGACAACCTAAAATACTACAACGACATGATTGGTGTTTTGGGATAATTGACTGAAAAACCTATTATCACACATTGACATCAAGTACCACAAGATCCAGGAAGTCATTGCGGATAAAGTTGTGGAGGTTGTGAAGATATCTACACTGAGTAATCCTGCAGATATTTTCACCAAGATTGTTCCAGTTAGCAAGTTTCAGGCAGCATTGAACTTGCTAAGGGTCAAGACTTAGTAATCAAGCTCAAGTCCGGGAACGGAATCATAAAGCTATATCATGATCAACCTATCTCAAGGAAGGTATCACTGCTTCAGTCGTTATTGTTGTTTGTTCTTACTTACTAGGTGGAGATGTGTTAGGATTTAGTAAAGAAGAACACATCAATTGAAGTGAGAAAAGGAGAACAATGCCAACTCAGCTTGATATGCGTGGAGATGCAGGACCACAAGACAAAGAGTACATGTTTTGCTTGTCCGCTAAAGCAATGGTGTATGGAGGAAACAACTCTTGTCTTGTGTGGGAAGGCAGAAGAGCCGTTAAGCCTGAACCAAAGCAGGCTACAAGACAAGCTTGGAGGCTACTGCAGAGGAGCGTATTGAGGAGAGGAACCGAGAAGGATCCAGAAGGAGAAGAGGGACATTGTAGAGAGATAAAGGTTAAGAAACATAGAGGCACTTAATCAAGAGTAAACTTGTATTGGGTGTTCTTGGGGAAACAGTGAGTGAAAGAGAGTGAATCTTAGTTAGCTTTGTAAGGGGCTGAGAGGGTAAGAAATCTCTTTGTAAATTTCTAAAGGTTGATATAGTGGATTCTGGGAGAGAGTTCCCGGCCCAGACGTAGCACCATTGGTGTGAACTGGGTTACCATTGTGTGTGTGTTCTGTTCTGCATTTCTCATTACAAAGGTTCTGTTTTTGGTTCAAAGTCAAAGTTGGTTCTCAAAGCTCTAAACGTTTTTGGTTTGTGGTGTGTTAATCTTCACATTTAGAATAGAATAGACAGAAAAAAAAATAAAGTTTTTCACACCTTTAATTTCTGCTGATCATTTTAAGTGTATCATTTACTGTTGCAGCAATCACAAGAGTAGATATAATGAATTCAAGCCAAGAAACACAATTTTGAACTACATTCCAAGTATCTTGAAGAGAAGGTTGTAACTTGTGCGTCAGAGCCACACAAAAACAGATCTTGTATCAAGAGGAAAAACCTAAGCAAAAAGCTTTTGTTTTGGTGAGTTTGACTCCAATGGTCCAGAAGGCTTGCATATTTTCTATATGCTAGGTATTGCAGTGAAGAGATCCTAGAACGTATGGATTTATCAATGGCCGTGTAATGATGTCATCGGAGATGGTTACGCCTGTTTTGCTCTTTCTAAAGTGATACAAGCCAAAGATTTCGTCTTCAAACTCTTTTGGAGTGCCAAGAAAATATATAAGTTAAACTTTTAACCTATACAAAATGTTTAAAGTGGCAAAATGGTTTGGAGTGCCCAATTCTTCCTTGTAACATTTTTCACCCACTTAATTTTTTGTTGAGTCAACTATTACATGGGAAGTTGAATATGTGCTATATATATTCTAAATATTCTGAGCAAGTTTCTGCTCGCAAGATTCTTCTAAGACCTGATTATATTCTTTCCTTCATTAGTCACTCTCACTTCGTCGTAAAATATTGTTTTTTCCTTTGACAACAATTATTATAGTGTTTTTAAAGACACATATTAGAACTGAAAACAATTATTTGAAATGAAAAATAGATTAGAAAATGTTATGCAAATTACGCGGAAATCAACAAAAACACATCATTCTACATGAAACAAAAGATAGAGTTTAAAACAACAATCTACGTGAAACGGAATGAGAATTATCATTCCGGCTATTCATTAATTTCGCTTAATTATTGTTTCAAATCACTAGAGCTTATTATTATGCCCATGCAATTTTATATTTTGGAGAAAACATGATTCCAAAAAGCTACCTACAAAGGCAAAAAAAAATGAAAAATAGAATTACATTGCATTGCCACAAAGGTGTATGCAATTATAGTAGGTAAGGGAAACCCTAGAAGAATACTTTTCATCAAAGTAGTCTCGAATGTGGTACAAAAGGCTCTAAGCCGCAGCGAGCTTAGCGAGAACACCAACGGCGATAGAGTTGATGTAAGTACAAGGCTCTGTGTACACGGAGGTCCATCGGAGATCCTGGAATTTGTCTTGACGGTCAGGTCCTCCCAAAATGGCTCCGGTGAGCTCGTTAGCGTTAGGTACGTTCTTGTTGTACCATTTCACGAAGCTCAATGGGCAGCTTAGCGGCGCGTTGGCTTCATGCATGGGCACTGAGGCTCCTCTGTGATGGGCTTGCTTTGGTGGGTTTGGTCCGAACCCAACCATGTACGATCTTCCTTGTGGGTTATGCCCTAGTATGTAGTCAATCTGTAACATGCATATAATGATAACACATTAGGTATATATCTAACACATTATATATAACTTCATAACTCATATGTGAAAAATAAGGAACACAAATATTTTGTGTATGTTTGGTTTGCATTCTTATGGAAAAATATATAATACCTGTTTTTTAGCGAAAGCCATGAGGTGTGTTGAATCGAATTGGTGGCTACCGCAAGAGATCTTTTGGTTGTGTTTCTGTAGTATATCAGCGTAGGCCGAGAACAAGAAGGCGGTGGCGGTGACATATTGACTGTTGGCACCATCCCTCAAGTGAATCATACCACCTTTAAGCAAGAAGATCACACTATATATGATCAATCATACTGTATACATTAAGTTTTACAAATATGTATATATGTTATTTCATGGAGGCAAAACCTGGGGTAGTGAAGACTTGGTGGTAAGGACTGCCAGGGAGGTTAGAGCATACAAAACTATCGGCTTGTTGTTTGTATAGATCAAGTCCTTTGTGGCCTTCGAAGATCAACTGCATGCATTTACATATATTTTAATACATAAATTGGTTTTGAAAAAAAGAAGTTAAATTTTGATGTGTTATGTACCTTGGTGATGAGGATCTGCGCACCAGCGTACTTGAGATCCCAGCTGAATTCGGCAACGTAAGCGCTTATGGCTTCGAATTTGAGGTAGCTAAGGTATAGATGATTCCTTGTCGCCTTGTATAGCCATGTTGCCGCCCATATCAACTCGTCCTTCACATTATTTGTCAAAATTAATATCAATTACAACATGAACAAAGACAACAAAAAGTGTATTTATTTGAAGGAAAAAATGATTTGGAAGATAGAGATGAGATTTACATTGTAACCGGAGTTAGAACAATAGAAGGGGCATTCTCCATCGTATGTACCCTTGTGGCTTTTGGCTAGCTTGAAAAGCTGAAATTGAGATTTTGATCAGATCTTTATTTCTTTTATTGATTAAAGGAACTCTAAAAAAAATATATCACATTTTCTACCAAAAATCAACAAAATAGTCTTTGTTTTAAACATTAACAAAAGAGTTTTAAACAATATAGTATTTATGTATAAAAAGATGCATAGATTGATAAGCATACCAATTTGGCTTTGTTGAGAAGCCGGCGTGCATATTTGTGGTCGACATGGCGGAAAACGATGGAGGAAGCGGCGAATGCAGCAGCGGCTTCCGCCGCGATCTCGGTTCCTGGAACTTTATCGCTTATCTCCAACACCGTCCTTGGTGTCTTCATGTTCTCAGGTCTCGCCCAGCACTGGTGGTCCGCGTTTGGATCACCAACCTATTTGATCATATTCATAGGCACAACCATTTTAAGTAATAAAACGGTACGTTCATGTTTCTAGCATAACGTAATTGCAAACACACAAATTTGATTATTCGTTTGAAACCTGAACATAGAGGCGGTTCTTGCGAGAAGCACATTTGAGGAAATAATCCGTACCCCAACGGATAGCAGCACGAGCGTTTTCGAGCTCTCCCGTGGCTCGAAGTTCTTTCTCGTAGGTAATTGTGGACCAAGCAAGCGTTGTGATCGTGAACGCCATTGGAAGACCATACTTCACATTGTCTCCTGCGTCATAGTACCCTCCAGACAAGTCCACCTATACATACATAATTATCTCATTATCTTTTGTAACCTTAAAATCTGATTTATGAATAAACATTATTTGTAATATAACCTAAACTTACATTTACGAGTTTGCCATCGTCGAGAGCAGAGTCACCTCTCCATGGAACCCTATTATTAGGAGGGAGTTTGCCTGATCTTTGAGCCTCCAAGAAGATGAGGGATTTGGTTAAAGCATCTTTGTAGTTTATGAAAGTACCATTGACACACACAATGTTTATGATGCCATAGAGACCCAATAACATGCTCCGTATCATAACATTTCCTCTTCCTTTATAATTAGCCATGATTTCAAAAGTTATGTTTGTAATAAAAATGCCCAACTCTTATATAAGAAGTGGAGACAAAGAAAAGGAAACTGAATCTTTTTTTTTCTGTAGTTTTTTTGGTGAAGTTAAGTTTGTTTTTTGTTTCAACAAAAAACGAAAAACAATTGCATGCTTTTCGTTTTTTCTTGTTTTGTTAATTGTTTTATTGTTTTTATTTCTACTTCTCCCCACGGTTTTATATCTTTTTAAAATGGCGGGACGATTAGTGGGAACTTATAATAGAATTTTTCGTAGAAGGTTAAGTTTAGGTTTACTAATCTTGACTTAGAGATTCACATCCATCGGTCACTAGTTTTTTCTGTCTTGTTTTTTTTCTTTCTAATTTTTAAGATCCTAAAAAAAGGTGATTGGATTCTTCGAATTTTCAATTAATTTAGATCATACATTGTTCCTCTTTGGATGGTTAGACGTAACTTAGTATTTCGTTGGAAAAAACAAGAGGACATGAATAAAACTTCACACGGTATTACAACGTCCGTGGAAAAAGTTCAACGTACCCAAAAGCATTGAAACCTTGTTTGTGAAAATGATCATAAGATCTATATGGACAAATTTGATGTAGAAATTCTTATTTCTTGGCCAAAAACGTTGTTTCAGTAGTTCATGATCAAATCTTCTGAGTATTCAAAAAAATTAAATAAAAAAATATATAACCCAATTTAACTTAAGTTTATTATAATCGTGCAGCGGAAACTTAAGTTTCTTGGTTCGGTTGAGTTATAAGGTTAAAGAAAGACTCTAATCAAAGAGACTATGCTAAACGGAAAACATATGAGAAGTCTCTAAATATTTCATAGTTTTTTCTATTTAGTATGTGATAGAGTATAATTACGCTTTGCTATCTTCTCCGATTAACTTCATCTTTTGAATTTTGAGCTCGGTTCTTGTTGTAACACTATCATATGTTGGATATTTAGATTTCCCAAATCTAGATTCAAGTGTAATCCTTAGTGTTGTTCATTCTTTTATATTTCGGTGTTTCATGTTTATTTGTGTTTGATGAATTATTTTGAGTTTCATTTGTGAGTAAGGAAAAGATCGCGAGGTTCAATTAGGCTGTGAGCTGGATGTGTTAACGGGGAAAGTTGAAGAAAGATTCTAACCGCAAAAGGTATTCTTGAAGGAAAACAAAGGAAGTTCTTCAAATCTCATAGAGGGTTTATCATTTAGTATGATAAGAGTATAAGTACTCAGTTTGCTATCTTCTCCGTTTAACTTCATCAATTGATTCCGCTTGCTGTTGCGAGCTCTGTTCTTGTTGTACGAGCTACATGCCTACATGTGTAATATTTTCGTATAGTGGATTGTTGAATTAATCTGGTTTAGACGTAGATTCGATTATACCTATCGAGTCATAACTCGTAAAAACTTTGGTGCTTTCTTCACTCTTTCACATTTTGTTTGTTTCATATTCATCTGTATTTGATCAATAGTCTAGAATTTGTTTTGTGAGTAAGGCTGAGAATGAGATAGTGAGGTTCAATTTTATTGTGCATACATATGACCTCAGCTCAAAAGCCGGAAATCAGGGGACGATTGAGCTAAATTGTTTCCTCCTCAAGTACTTACGCGTGTGCCTCCGCTGACATACCAATTAAACAAGCAAAAAGAATTAGCGGGAAGAAAAAAGATTCAAAGTAATGTTATCTCTAATTATATCTCTTTTAAATAAGGGCTATATTAATATCTATGCATAGAAGATGAAGAAATTAAGAATCTATGCATAACTATTAGTTATTTAGGTAAGTATAAAGGAGAAATAATATATAAACCAAAAATATCCTTTTCTTTTAAATTAATTACAAAAATGCCATTGAATAAAAATAATCGTAATATATTGATGATAAGTATATAACTATTTGTTTAACGTGCTAAAAACTATGATATCGCGATAAGTTTACAAATCCTTTGTTGAAAAATATTTATCGATTTAAAATTATAAATCTGTATTTTTATGTATGTATATTCAGCACAATAAAAGAGGATTAAGACTTTTTTGCTATATTATTACGTTAGATACTTTGCTAAATGAAACATTAGTACGTTACAGTTATTTTTACCGTACTTTTATGTCATGATGAATGAAAGATTAAAATATATTGACAAGTTTATATAATATATTGTATAATTTAGTATGTTAAAAATAAATTTAACACATTACTAATTGTATATCTCCTTAACATTCTTCTTATCGCGATATCATATGTTTTAACATAAATTTTTATTATTTACAGGCATATATATATTATTATCATATAGATAATCATCTAATTCATAATATATTATTCTTGAAGAAATTGATGACAAAAATATCGATAACTATTTTATTACATTGCTAAATAATTTGATATATGCAATAAGGGCGTTTTTGTCTAACTTACATAAATTATAGAGAGAGAACTAATTATATAGAAAACATTGGTATAATCATAATTTTTGATTCATCTCGGTATAGATAGCTATATTATCCTTTAAATAACTATACCTCCATTTTTGGGTTTGATTGATTAGTAACACTTTTTCGCAACTACAAGATGTATATAACTTTCATGTTTAGCAATCATAAACAAAAAAACACCGAAATAATTTAGTAATACAGAAAAAATGATACCACCATTTGTCTTTATCGCTATCTATTATTTTGTATTTATCGTTCTTTTTCCCGCTAAAAAATATTACAATTTTTTACACCTGAATGGGCCTCATAGATCCCATCCCGCAAATGGGTATAAGATTTTATGGCAAAACAAAAATGCATACATCAAGGAAGGAGTGAGTTGGCTTAGGATAAGAGCTAATATATTTTCAATTCTTATCTTGTTCTCTCTTTTGTAATAATAATAAAGATTTTTATATCTTTATTTTCCTTTATGGAGAAAACAAGAAGAGCACATAGAAACGGAAACAGAAACTCAAATCTATAAGATCTCATTATCTTCTATTTCTCTATGGATTGACAAAGATTTTTCACCTTTTCTCTCTAAAAAAATGTTTACTGCCATTGACAAGATTGATCGGACTTTCACGGTGGATCAAGAATTTGCTTGCTTATCGTCGTCGACGTCTTCTGATTCGATCGGGGAGAACAGTGACGACGATGAAGGTGGAGAGAATGAGATTGAGTCTTCTTACAATGGTCCTCTTGATATGATGGAATCTCTTGAAGAAGCCTTGCCCATCAAGTAAGTGTCATTGTTTTTGTCTGATTGTTTCTAGGGTTAATGTCTGAACGTGGAACACGTTTTAATGTCTGAATATTGACTTCATTTTAGGAGAGCTATATCAAAGTTTTACAAAGGGAAGTCAAAGTCGTTCATGAGCTTATCGGAAACTTCATCTTTGCCGGTGAAGGACTTGACGAAACCGGAGAATCTTTATAGTCGTCGGAGGAGGAATCTTCTCAGTCACCGGATATGTAGTCGTGGTGGGATCTCAAAGAAGCCATTCAAGAGTGTTTTAGCGATGAGTCAACGAGAAGGAGACTCTTCTTCCTCCGGTGATGATTCTCTTCCGACTCTAAGGCAGCATCATAAGACTCTTACGCCGAGGCTGAGAAAAGGGAGTTTTGGTAATTGTGTTCCCGTTGTTGATTCGCCGCGGTGTTTCCAGACGGCGGCGGGAAGGAACATCCATAATATTATTTGTTAGACCTTTTTTATTTTCTTTCTGTTATTGAGGAATTTATTTTTGGAATTTTTACATTGATGTTACATCTCAGATTTAATTATGTTAAGAAGTAATTGTTACTTTTGAATATATCACTTTTTGTGTGTGAAATTTTCAACTTTATTTTTTCTTAAAGATTTTCAACACTTTTATCTCTTTTTTTTTCCTATCCAAAATGTGTTTACAATTATTTATTAGCAAATCATTTATAATTATGTAGTGTACATGACTAAATCTTTAAATGTTGACCCAAGAAAATTATGTAAGTTTTTTTTTTTTTTTTTTTTTTTTTTTTTTTTTTTTTTTGTTTCTGTCATACTCCAAAGCGTGTGCTCTGCTCAAGCCCCGACAGTTACGATTATTTTAAAGTTTTCTTTACATATATCATTTATTATATAGGTCAACCTAATTAAATTTTTCAAAGTTTTCTCTAAACAAATCATTTATTATCAAGTCAACATAATTAAGGTGATAGGGACCTCCTCAGTCTTAGAAATGTGTTATGTGTAACATATGAACAAGTAACCAAAGAGATAAACTAGGTTTTGTCAAATAAAAATTAGACCCTCTTTCATTAAGAATTTTTTTTTATTAGATTACTAGAATTGTAAATTATAAATTATCTCAATCTTTTTAGTTATTGGGACTAAATTATTTTAGTTTTCATATAAATTAAATGTGAATATATATAATAAGTTCGAATAGGTAATGTTTTTAACATTCATATAACCGATGTTTTGATATAAAATTATGAAAATATTACAAAAATAAGTAAATAACTTATGAAAGAAACAGATCAGTTGAAGATATAATTATAACCTTGTTTTGTTTTCTATCTATAACAAATATAGTTGATTTTGATTTGATTATATTTCAAATGAGAGGATAAGTTTAGTCTAAACTTGATGCGTTCGTTTTAACAATGTTAACATTTTTTTTATAATAAATCTGAAAGTTTTAAGTGTCCTCTAGAATCACTTTGTGTTATGTTCTAAGCAGAAGCTTTTACATTTCAAGACAAAAGCGAGACGGATGAGGATCACAAGAAGGCCACCAAAGGAGCCACAAAGCCTGTGAATCAAACCTGGTCAAGCTCTGGTCACAGTATAAAGACAAGGCAATGGCCAAGATCAACAATAGCAGAAGCAAGAAGAGCGTAAAGAAAAAGCTCAAGGGTTCGTCTTCAGGTTCTTGATCGTCTTCTGTTGAACTTTCTACGTAGAGCGGTGAAAGCATGGCTAGTATTGACAAGCTGATGGCCGAAAACTTCCTGGATAATGTAAACCTTGATCCTATTTCCATCAAGAAGTCGAGAGATCCTTGTGTTCCTAAATCTTCTTGTTGTTTGTTTCTCAACACTTCTCTGTATTTCTTGGGAAGGACTGATTAAGTTTGCAAGAAATTGGCTGAGGGAATTGAACTGAGAACTCAGATGTTTTGTTTGGAAGAGAAGCTTTGTGTGAATAGAGCAGTTTGGTTCAAACATTAATATATGTTTCTAGTGAGCCACGCAACATTAACATAACTATTCTTAGGAATCAGATACTTCTTCATTTTGTGTCTGTTTAACATTTTCATCATATTCTTTAAGTCTATAAGGTTAATAAAGATGTAGTAACTCTTCTTCTTTTTATGGCCACTGCTTTTCATTTTTAGCATGTGCTAATGTATGATCTAAAAACGAACTTTGTTCATCATTTGGTTTCACGATTCGAGCCAAAGTAACACTAAGTGTTACACTTGTGTACCATTGGGCAAAATGCATACAACATTAATCCAAAGTCACATCCCAAATCGTAAGATCCAATCATTGAACCTTTACTTGATTCCATCTTCACCAGATCAAACTTTCTCCATATTCACCTGAGAAAGAAAATACAAATCATGCAATGAACCAATGTTGCAGAGTTTTCACTCACAAAGACTAACTCAGACAAAGAGAGATCATCAACTCTACAAGATCAATTTTGCATCCATTGCATGTACCACGTTGAAACAGCAAATCAACAAGGTGTGTATATGGATGCTTTTCCACTCGAACTACAAAGTCAATGGACCCTAATGTTCCAACTTCCTCCTTACATTAATCTACAACATACAAGAAGTCATGAAACTGTATTGTTGCCAAATTCATAATTCTTCTAGTTTTGCCAAAATGTTATATCATCCCTAGCCACTGCAACATTGTTCTTTTCTACACAAATGTCTACTAAAGATTGCATCAAAAACAACATACATTTTCAACAAGAGAAGAGCCTCTAATCACTACTATTCACATCCATCCGACCAATACCGAGAATCAAAGCAAGCCGCGCTGACGAAAACGAAGAAAAAAAGAACTGGATATACCTTTTGGACCGGTTCTGGAGGATTTTATCCCATCAGCGATGTAGTATCAAACTTTTAAAGTGCTCTGCTATACATAAGTAAAAAACAAACTGTAGAATCTCAACACAAACAACATAACAGAAATAACACTATCAAACTACTACGGCAAGTTCACAACCTAGACTATTGCAGGACTTTTTTATAACTATATGTTCCATACATATGGAGATAATGAGAATTCCCACAGAATGTTCCATATTTTGGCTAAGTTGTGTTCTAACTCTTAACCATTTAGTAGACATAAGGGAAAATGGCATGCCGATTAGCCGGATAATTCTCAAACTTTGCGAGATACCAACGGTGCGTTTCTCCAGCCGCGTATGTCAGATTAGCAGCCTACAAAAGAAAAAAGACAAATTTTCAGAATCCAAACAACCTTTAGAAACAAAGCATTCCATTAGTGGATCTTGCAAATAAGAGAGTGAACCATACCACAAAACCAAAGAGTAACCAGATGGGCAAATTCGCAGACTTTTTAACCTCATATCTGATAACTAAAACAGTCTCAAATCCAAAACAGAACAGTTCTGAAATTGAAACTTAAAGTGCCATGCTTTTGAATCAGATTTGCAACAAAATGATGATTATAAGAAGAAATTTCAAACCTTTTTGTTCACATGAACCAGATATCAAAACTTACTTAAAAGCTGACAGAAAATTAGGCAAAGTTACAAACTTTACAACACAATTAGTCTCACTAACCACAGCCATAACCATCATCATCAAAACCGACATTGTAACTCAGAAGCAAAACCCCACCAGAATCAGAAGCCAATGAGAAAACAAACAAGGTACGCTTGTCCCTTCGAAATTGAATACTCAAAACTGTTGATTTTGAGATTCATAAAATCCAAATTCACTAACACATTCTTACAAAACAAAACAAAACTGGAAATTTGATGCAATTCGTCGAAAGGATTTGATTATTAGTTATAAGTTGGGCTTTTAATGGGCCTATAAGTTCTTTCATCAAGAAACTCTATTCTCAATTTTAACAACACAAAATCTGATAGAAAACAATAAACAACATGAATCTACTAGAGATCGTTACAAACACAAAGACACAAATGGTAATTACCTAATGAAACAGATCAATTTAGAGTTCAAAAAAGCCCCTAATTAACTAGTGTTTAAGCTATAAAGTAACAAAAACAGAGTCCATTCCATTGCTTCTTCGCTTAAGTATTCACTGATATCGATCATAAACTCGTCTTCTTCGTTGGTTGAGGAATGATCTTGAAGTGGAACCTCAAGGTTTTCGTTGTTAAAATCCTTGAATAGATTTTCCACATTCTTAGGGTTTTTCTTTTTGTTTTTCTTACAGAAAAATTAAGAGAGAGAATGAAATCGTTAAGATACATAGAGTGAAAAGAGTATTAGAAGTCTAGAAGCGAGGCACCACTTTAGTAGGATTTGATATCCTAATTTATTTCCTTTTTTAAATTACTATGTTTTTGAATAGGTTGTATTTTCCTTTTTTACTCATTTAAATTTACGATATTTTTTACATCTATTAAAATTCTTCTTATTTTTATTAGTCAACATCTACTGAAATTCATTTAAATTTTTTATATTAGATATCTGTATAGTAATACGAAGATACTTAAAAGGGTTAGTTAAATATATATATATATATGAAGGATAAATTAATTAAGAAAGTATACATGACATTTTTATATTTAGGTGTAATAAAACATGTAAATCTAATATTCCCATTATAATCCTATTGCTCAGAGAAACATGCAAATTTAATATTCCCATTAAATGTAGAGACAAAACCCTACTAAATAAGACAACATACAGAGGACCCATCACGATAATAAAAGTGTTATTCATTAACAACTCTTTTAAAAAATAAAATTAATTAACAACAAATTAAAAATTTATAGGGTCCTTAGCTGGGATAAGAAGACGTTTTTTTGGCGAGTGAATAGAGTTTTTTGGTAATGTTAGTATCTAATCATTAGTGAAAGAAAATATATATGTTAAAGGATAATATATGCTTATAACAGAACAACAAAAGGTTCCATCCCCAAACACAAAAGGATATTAGAAGGGTTTACATAATATTTATGTTAGTTGCTAAGTTTTCTCTTACTTTAATATGGACGGTAACACATAATGGTAATTTATTCCTCAGATCCACACAAACATAAATGGGTATTAGATAGTTAAATGCATGTGTTATGAATCAGAGTTAGCATCTACTAATGTATTTAGGTTAATACATACATTAACGTATAACAGTTACTTGAATCGGAACAATAATAGTTAGCATCTACTTAACGAGGAAAAATCAAAGATAACAATATAAAACAAACGAATGGTTTATTAAATAATTAGCATCTAAATGTTAACGTACAATGGTAACAATTTCTTTTGGAGCAGAGTTAGCAACAAATATTTAGTATATGCTAAAATTAAGTTATCGAATAAATGTTATTTATTGATCAAATCCACCCAAACAGACAAGGTTATTAGAATGTTGAATTCATGTGTTCTGAATCAGAGTTAGCATCTACTAATGCGATTACGTTAATATGTAAATTAACGAATAACAGTTCCTTGAATCGGAACAAAAATAGTCATCTATTCGAAAGAGAAATTCAAAAGGAACAGTATTAAAAATAAATGGTTTATTAAAATGGTTAGCATCTAAATGTTAGTGTACAACGGTAATAGTTTCTTCGGGAGTATGGTTAACAAGAAATATTTAGTATATGTTAATATTTAAGTTAACGTATAACAGATGTTGGATCAGAACCAAAAAAAAAAATCTAAAAATATTATGTTGCCGTCTGACACAATATAGAGGCACATGTGTCATTATACTCAGCAGATATTATTGGAAACAGTTAAAAATTCGAAGACTTAATTTTGGAGTTTTCCAACTATAGATAATGATAATACCCTACTTAAAATGATGATATACTACTTTTTCTATAACATATATATTAAATGTTTCGTTAAAAATGATTATTATTATTTGTTACATTAAATTTATTTAAACTAACAAAAACTATTTTTTTTTAAAATTCAAAATGGCTACTAATTTTTGAAGTAGTAATAATAATCATAATCAATATATATGAGGGCTACTAATTTCTTCTCTTAAAGTGTCCACCTAAACAACAATATCTTTTACAATAAAATTAAAAATGATTTACAATGTTCATTTAATGCATACTTATAATAGTTATTATTAATAATTAATAATTAAATCTACCACTAATAAAAGTTACTCATTAAGGCCTCTCAAATCATCCACATCAACTTTTATAAAATACTCTCTCGATACCACATCATCAATATAACTCACGTAGCACTCTTTTAATATTTTTCTATTAGTGCTATTTTCGTAATAAATGAAGACGGTGGTTAGATACGTTACGAACGATCAAACGAATCAGCTTCCTCGTAAGACATAATCTCTCTTTTCTTCTTTTTTTTGTCAAAGATTTTTTTTTTAATTGCAAACTGAATTTATATTAATGATGTTATCTGTAAAGGTTTCTTAGTCATTGTGGCTGATTTCCTATATCTGATTGAAACATTCTAGATGTGTACATAGAAGTGCCCAAATGATGTGCTACATTATTACAAGAACGATGGGTAAATGTGAACATAATTGAGAGAAATTTAGAAGCCCAAAAATCTATGTCCCGAAGTAGATTAGAAATATCCATGCGAGTGGTCAAACCATTGATCGTGTTGATGAGAATTTCGCAATCACCTTCAAATTGTACTCTCCTGTACCCCCGAACCCAAGCTTGTTGCATAGCCACTATCAAAGCCATCGTCTCCGCCTCCAAAGTTGTGTTAGCCCGCTCCAATAATGATGAATCCTTTATTTTTGCTGAGCCTTCGTGATCCCGTATGATCCAACTACCAGAGCTACTCGTACTGCGAGGGTGAAAACCTGCATCAAAGTTGCATTTGACGTATGGAGCAATTGGTTTTGTCCAAGAAGTTTGTGATGTTGATGTTGATCCCGACGGTCGTGAAGTGTTCCACGAATTCCTCATGTTGTTCACCCATTCATTAACCTCTGCCTCTGTTTGTAAGACCACCTTTGAGGGATTCTCTCTAAATTTGTTGAAGACAAATTATTTCTGTCCTTCCAGATTCTCCAAATGAGCCATAGAAGAATTAATTTCTGTCGAATTGTGAGAGTATGGTTTGAAAAAGTATCAACAAGAAATGATAAATTTTCTTCAGCATCATTTGTGAACTGGTGTCCTAGTAATGTCGGAATATTCAAAAGGCATCAAATCCTTTTGGAGTGAGAAATATTAAACAGAGCATGACGTATCGTTTCCTCTTCAGCAAGGCATCAAGGACAAGTTGTAGCAATATTCATGCCTCTAGTGGTTAATCTTGTGCAAGTAGGCAAAGCTTTGGAAATGGTTCTCTATAACATGTATTTGATTATTGGAATTAATGAAAGTTTCCAAATCTTATTTTTTCGCTCAACCAAACCACAAGGCACAATAGGTTTGACTTGGGTATCTGTTGGATCATGTGATAGAAGCCAATAGCCTGATTTCACCGTGTAATCACCTGTAGTAGTATAATTCCATATCAGCCTGTCTGGAGTACGTTCCCGAGAGAGATAATAGTTGTGTAGGTGTGTATGAACAGACAGACTAACTGTTTGGGAGATCAAGTTCTCATTCTAATAACGGTATGTTCCTTTTGTGGCGATTAAAGAATCCATTGTATCATTTGACCCCAAATTAATGAGGTGTAATGGTCGAGGTGGATGTGACGCAACTATATTATCATGGCCGATACGTATTGATGTTCCATCTCCAATCAAATATCTACTTCCTTTCTTTATCACATCTCGTCCCGCAAGCATGGATGCCCATCCATAAGACTGATATTTTCTTGGTTTTGCATCCAGAATAGAATCATCTTTGAAGTACCTTGCTTTCATATTACGGGCAAACAAAGATTGCACGTTTTGGATAATCCTCCATGCTTGTTTTGCAAGTAAAGCATCGTTAAACTTCGCTAAGTCTTTGAAACCTAGACCACCTTCCCTTTTTGAATATTGAAGCCTCTTCCAAGCAATCCATGGAATTCCCCTTTTTTAGCATTCTTCTCCCACCAGAAATTCATAAGAAGAGATTCAATTTTTCAGAAATAATACCTAAAGGTAGCTTGAAACAAGACATGGCATACACATGCATTGCCATATCTACCGATTTTAGCATGATTTCTTTTCCCGCAGGTGACAAATGTTTCGCACTCCAACTCGATGTTCTTTTCTTTACCCTTTCAATGATGTACTCGAACATTTCTCCTTTCTTCCGACCAAACTGCTCTGGGAGCCCCAAGTACTTACCTCCCCCTCCATGAATTTGGATGCTCAGTACCTTTTTAAGGCGGTCTTGAACAACTCTATGCATTTTTGATCCAAAAGTTATCATTGATTTAGCCAGATTTATTTTTTGGCCTGAATAATACTCATAGATATCAAAAACATTTTTGAGAGCTTGGCAGTTACGGACATTAGCTTGGCAGAAGAAGAGAGAATCGTCCGCAAATTGTAAGTGAGTAACCCCTAGTACACCATTTCCAATTCTTATTCCCCGGATATCACCCTCAGAGACTCTAGCTTTAATAAGATGGCTGAGGACATCAGCACACAATATAAAAAGATAGGGGACAAAGAGTCCCCTTGCCTAATGCCTCTTTGGGGTTTGATCATGCCGTGAGGAACCCCATTTATTAAAACTGAGTAATGAATCGATCGTACTGTACCCATAATCCACCTTATCCATTTCTCACTAAAACCAAACAAATGCATTGTAGTCTCCAAGAAATTCCATTCGACTCTATCGTAGGCCTTGCTTACATCCGTCTTCACGGCCATATAAGATTGTGAGACCCTTTTTCTTGATTTTAGAGCATGCATCATTTCGTGGGCAATCATTACGTTATCATTAACAAGTCTTCCCGGGATGAAAGCCGCTTGAGCATCAAAGACTATGTTATTAAGATGACTTCTGAGCCGACCCTCCAAACACTTAGAAATGATCTTGTATAGAACATTGCAAAGTGCAATTGGACGATAATCCGACAGTGTTTCAGGATTGGTTATTTTAGGTATCATACATATGTTTGTGTGATTCAATGGATGTTTCATGTATGATGTTTGAAAACAATATTTTACCTCCTTGATAACATCCTGTCCCACTATATCCCAACAAGACTTGTAGAATCTAGCTGTTAACCCATCTGGACCAGGAGCTTTATCATCTCCAATTTGACACACCGCGTTGAAAATTTATGTGTCCGTGAAGTCTTTTGTGAGATCATCGTTCATATGGTTTGTGACTAATGATTTGAAATCGGCGAAATCAATTTGAGAAACAGGTCGTCTGTTGCTTGTGTAGACATTGATGAAAAATTGTTGAGCATGTATTCCTATCTCCTTATCGCCTCTGCGGATCCTCCCTTCTGCATCTTTTATAGTTGTTATTCGATTTACGAAGAATCTTGTCTTTGTACAAGCATGGAAGAAGCTTGTATTACGATCACCGTCCTTCATCCAATTGTTCCTACTCTTTTGCTGCCAATATTTCTCTTCATCATAAAATGCTTTGGTGAGATCGCTCTGTATACGTGGTATAAGTAACCGTTCTACTCGAATCACACTGGACATAGCTTTGCTCAACGACGCTTGTAAATGATCAATCCTAATACGTGAGTTCATATTAGACTTGTGTTTCAGAGTAGCCATTGCTCTTCTACAGGTTCGCACTTGATCAAAGATTTGAGTACTCTGTTTAGAAGTTTCTTCATTCCAACCATTACGAACACACGTTTTGAAATCCGGAACCTCTAGCTACCTTTTATCAAAGCGGAAAGGTCTTATTTTTGGTGTTTCTAGCTTCTCTAGAGTCAATAGTAATGGTATGTGGTCTGACCCTGTAAAGTCCAGAAATTCAAGCTCTGCATAGGGGAATGTAGCCGCTCCTTCCGTGTTGATGATGGCTCTATCCAAACAACATTTCACTGTATGATTATGGCGTTCACCCACCCAAGTGAATTTGTCACTTGTTGACCTTATGTCCTCCATATCACAAGTTGCAAGCATTCTTCTAAAATCTCTGAAAGTCCAATCATCTCTTGGTGGTCCTTCAATCTTTTCAGCATTTGACAGTATCTCATTAAAATCTCCTATCAATATCCAAGGATCATTGCGTGTAAGTGATAAAGTTTCAAAGTGTGTCCACAAATAATGCCTTTCACTTTGACATGGATGACCATACACACAAGACAAATAGAAGTTGATATTATTGATAGAGAGATTTACATCGATATGGCGTTCATCCTGAGAAATCTTGGATAAACACACATTATCCTTCCACAACAAGGCCAAGCCACCACTATGACCTTGAGGGGTTGTGTTATTACATTGGGAAATCCTAATATACTTGCTAGAGTACTTATAACATCACACTAATTTAGAGTTTAAATGAGGAATAAAACATCAAACTTAAGTAATTTACATAGATTAGTAAGACGCGATTGAGTCAGCGGCGCTCTGAAACCCTGACAGTTCCAGGAACCGATCCTCATGGGGGCTGTGGGGGTACCGGGTCCCCCGCGCCTCCGTCCATTGAGATTGGAGATGTCACAGATGCAGCAAAGCTTACTCTCCTGTCTTTCTTACGAAGATGACCTAGTACTGCTGATTCCTCTGCAGCCTCCGCGTGGTTGTACAATGTTTCAAAACTGACCCGCTTACGCTTCACAAAAGCAAACTCATTTGTAGCATTGTCAAAGACTTCTTCAAGAAGGCATGTTTCCCTTTGTTTCATCAAAGACTCACGCAGATGTTTGGCATGGAGGTACCTGAGTCGTTCCGCTGTTAATTTGTGTCCTCGAATGCACTTGCCAGATCAGATAGGACTGAGTCTGAGGGCGATCCCTGGTTGAAAGGAGTTTGAGAGTTTCTCTGAAGTCCCAGAATTAGAGTTGTTGGATCAATGCTAGGAAGTCAGTCCTCATCCGACATCTTCTGTGCATCATGATCCTGGTTGTGATGATCATCATTATATCCCTCATCCTCATTGTCAGGGCCATTTTCCTCGAAGGCTAGAGCGCATTCCTTCACGTCGTGCTTGAGGGAACCACACTTAGTACATAAATTCCTGAGTCTCTCAAATCTGAACTTGATGATGGTATTATCATTCATATCAAACTGAATGTTCCTCTGGAAGCGCAACGGATTGTTGAAGTTCCAAGCCACTTTAACCCTAATGAAGCCCGTTTGGTTTGTGTTCTCATCTAAGTCCACATCTGAGACATGTCCCAATCTATTCCCTATCACTCTAGCCATTGCATTAGTCAAGTAGAGAAGCGGAATACCTCTGATTTGGACCCAAAAGGGTATGATCTTCATCTCATTCTCTGTGATGTTTGGATACCAACGATGCACAGACAACATCCAGTCATTGAAAGACCAGGGACCACGACGCAGAACCAGATTCATGGATTCCTCTGATTGAAACTTGAATTGGACTTTCCCTTGACCAACAATCCGACCAACACAATGGTCTGCAAAACCCCAAACCTTTGGCATCTGACCAATTAACGCTCTTAGGTTTTGCTTCCTTGGGTTCACCGTGGTGACAATTAGCGAGAAGCGGTTGACAGCGGCCGCTTGAGAAACAAATTCCGGTGACAAAGCAATTGGGATATCATCAATTCCCAAATCGAGATCCTGAACAGATTTTCGGAGAACTTCATTCATGGTTTGTGGTGTGGTGAAAACAAATTGGTGGAATTGTAATCTTCATTTAAGTAATCTTCTATTTTTATTTTTTTTGGTTAAATTGTAATCTTCATTTAAGTAATCTTAAAAGGTTCATACAACAGGGAAATCCAAAGAAAACAAAGCCTCTTTGGCTGTTGCATCAGCTGAAACATTAGCTAAACGTGAAATAAAGCAGAATTTAAAAGATAGGAGTGAACGACACAAACATGTAATATCATGAAGTATCCCCTGAAGCTCATTCGATGTGGTCTCTGTATTGAGCAAAGATGTGAGGACTTGAGAGTCTGAGCAAACTGTGATGGAGGTGAATTCCATTCGCAACGCTGCAGTCAGCGCCGATTTAATCGCAAGGGCTTCGGCAGCTAAGGCCGAAGGTGTATGAAGTCGAGAAGACGAGCCCTGATGGATAACTCTTTGGTGTTGAGTCTTAAAAATCTATCCCATACCGCAGGAGCCAGAGAACGCGTTTCAAGCCGCGTCCGTGAAACAAGTAATATCCTCACACTGAGGTAAGACAAGAGAAAGAGCCTCAGACCGAGGAATGCTGGTGGAAAGAACCTCAATACAAGGTAAAGATAGGGGAGCCGCCTCAATAAGAGGTAGAGTTGTAGGTATGCCACGTTTAGGAGCCTGACAAGTCAGCTTCGCAACATAGAGAGCCTTAGACAAAGTGTTAGCTTCAGTGATACTCCTATTTTCAAAAACCAATAAGTTACGGGCAGCTGGCCGGTTAAACTGAAACAAAGAACTATGTCTAAGTTGCCATGAGACAATTTCAAGCCGAGCTAAATCGAGAGAGAATCTGCATACTACAGTAAGCGATCGCAACAAGGCGATAAGGGTGCTAGAGGAGAGCAAAAACGTAAACACAAAAGTATCTAAATCCATCGAAATCGATTGAGTTAACCACGAGTTCCACAAAACCAGAACCACACATTCAACGAACTTCAAATTCCTTCCCATATTAGAAGAATTAGAGAACGAGAAGGACAAGCAAACCTGGGAGAACATCTCTCCAAACCAGTTTGCAAAGAGGGACTCGTCGAGAAGCAGCACTCCAAAACTATTGCGTGGCTTTGCAGGAAGAAGAGGGTTTCTCGTCGTCGAGGGCGACTGAGTAAGAGATACATTAAAGGAGAGGCAGATCTGAGGGTCAGGGGGGTCAGGTGGTTCTGGTGGAGTCCGCGGAGAAGAAGACTCCGGTGGTGGAGCAGGAGGAGGCCTCAGATCAAGGAAAGCAACCGAAGACATCAGAAAACGATGAGAGTGGCTAGAAAACAAATGCAAAAAAGTCATCTCAGGTGAAAAGTCTCACCGGAAAAACAGCAGCATCGCCAAAAAAAAAGGTCCGCCTGAGAGATCTCGCATTAGCAGCTAGCACCGATCAGACAAGGAAGCTACCGGAGAAGTAACGTCGGAGGAAGAAGCTCATATCTCCAAGGGAAGCGGCTCCTTGGTTTCTGTGCCTGGGAGAGACAATTAGGGCGAACCGTCGTTACTGCTTTTAGTGTAGCTCCACCTGTCTTCTTATTATACAAGCTAAGTACCTTTTTTAGGTTTATCAAATAGGTGTTAGATCCCTCGACTGAACAAAGAATGAATCCAATAATTTTAGAAATTCAATCGTCCAAAGATTAGACCATTAACCTTTGCCTCTTAATTCCCACGTTTTTGAAATAGGTCTAATAAAAAAAGAGGTCAGGAATATGAAGACGATGACAATGATAAAGAAGCAAACACATCCACTAATTCATGATGTTAATTATCTACAAACACGTAGTATATCTATTGTACACTACTTCATACATTGTTTCAAAAACAAAAAATTACTTAATATTATGTTTTAGATTGACAAGTTTTCTTAACAACACTGCAAAGAGTTGGGAAAATGTAGAAATATGAGGAATATGTGATAAGCCCTAAATTTAAACCCACCTATTGGTGATGCAGATGAAAGCCGTAAAAGATTTTCATATGAGGTACTTAGACTTTATATTATTAATCATAGTTTATAGACCTCTCCTTTATATATCACGATATATTTTAGGTTTTGCAAAGATGGGGATTAATCCTCACACCTCAATAAGCAAGATAAGAAAAAGACCATTAGGGAGATGGTATTCTGAGGTTGATGGATTTAAAATTTAATTATGTTTTACTACCACATAAGTACCTATCTGTCACCCTTATGACATGTCCGAATGTCTAACATAGCTCTTTTAGCGTTTATATAGTTCATTTCCACAGGACAACATCACTTTGTTCAGTAAATCTGGTTTCTTTGTGCCGGTATTGCATGATTATAGGTGTGGATAAACGAATGGCAGGTAGAAAGCCTAAAGCTGCCAATTAGCAAATAGCAATAGGAAAGGACCAACGGTGGTAGTAATTGTGAGTGAAGTTACTGTCTTTCTATCTTTAATTTTTCTAACTGTCTCCCGATTAGGAGTGTACATAGACATTTATAGAAAAATAATTATGCACGAAAGGTCAAAGGTACATTCAAATGCCTTAGTTTGCATTTCTCGATTAATCTATTGTATCAATCTTTTTTTTTTTTGTTTTATTCTCGTGATGCGTGTTCTACTGTATATCTCTTGTGGTATTCAGCTTATAAAATCTAATATTTGTTAGCTATCATATTTTCTCGTCCGTCCCATGGTGTTGTATTAGAGGTAGTAGTGACACCATTAACAACGCAAGAATACATCAACAACCATAATTACATAAATTGACAAACTGTAATTTGTTTTAAAAACTAATTTAATTTAATTTCAAAGATCGTAAATAGATAGGTAGTATGTAAATATACAAGCATCTCAAACTATTCTTATATTTATACATAGCAAATTCTATATATATAAAAAAAAAAAACTAAAAACAGTAAAAATCATAAAATAAATTTTAAAATATTAATAGTTTAAATTATACCAGACGTACCCCGAATTTTCCACTAGTAATACTAGAAATACTATAAACTTGATCTAGTGAGAAAATTCATAATTATAAATTTAACAACAAAACACTTAATAAGAACTTGGTAACTCTTACAATAGGATGAGCAAATTATGGCCTCACACATCTCCTGTCCGCATACGTGTGTCATGCTACCTATACCTTAGTTCTAGGCACTTTACTAGGATCATAACTGACTTTTTTTTCCTGCTAATAGAAATCATTGATTATCAAAACCATATGAACTCATAATTTTTCTCAACAACTATACAAATTCAATACATAAATGATAGATATATATCATCTCATGAGGTAAATGACTCACTCCTTTGCAACTGGTGTGTAAGGAATCAGAGCTTTCTCAATTCCATGAATATGACACTTTTCACCTGAATAATAAGTCCACTAAAATTTATAATCTCCAAAAACAAGAAGTTTAAAAGGAACAAGTAAATCTACAAATATATAACTTCAACACTTATGGTGGCCTTGCTCGTTAGATAACACCTTCTTTTCCAATCTTCCTTATTGTATATTGAGAAACTATTAGGAATGTCCTTCTTTGTTTTGGTGATCACTGGAATTTCATTCAAACTATAAGAGTTTTGTCTCTATGAGAAGAGGATACAAAAGGCTACTAAGAGCCAAACAAATCAAACTAACGACTAATACGTTAGTCGAGCAATTGAAAAAGCTTAAGCAAAATCAATAACTCAAAGAGAGAAATAATGATAGAGGGGAGCTAACAAGCTTAATCCGAGAAACAACTAAACCAAGACAACCGATTCTAGCACCATCCTTTGCTTCCAAGGAGGCCTTCAAGCTACGTTCTTTCGCTAGCAATGCGAATGCGACATTACGACAGACAATTCCATCGAAAAGGGGAACTTCAATGACGATCGAGAACCACCAATCCATATCACATAGAGATGCGAAAGTGAGCCTAGCTTCACCGCAGAAGATCTTCTTCCCTACAATAAATCTTTCCACCAAAAGGGGCATTTGAGAGGACATATATATATGCATAAAGGAGTAAACATGACAAAGAATGTCAAACCACAACCAAGGCAATCTAACCATAGAAGCCTTATATACTACCATCACATTCATAAAGGAAAGGGTGACCAAAACATGGACACAAATACATCGAGTAAGGCTAATGATTTCATTATCTAACCAACAAATCAAATAGAATGTAGAGATAGAGCTTAAAAACCCAGAATCAAACCTGGTAGGGACGTGAGCTGGATCAAAACCGGAATATAGCCTGCATACTGCAATAAGGGAGTGCCTAAAGGCAAAAAGAGCACCCCAAGAAGACCCAACGATAGGTGATAAGGCACTCAACGAAGCCACCAAAGGGATTGAGCTCAGATCTAAAAATTTAGAAATCTGACTTGCCGGAGACAGAGAGGAAACGAAACAAATCAACAAAGGCCACGAGACCACACCGGCGAAATTCCGTACTAGCAAGGGATCAAGAGGGTCTGGAGGTTCTAGCGGATCTGGTGGAGAAGGCGGAATAATTGACAAAGTCGATGCCGGTGGACGCCTCAGAGTTAAAAAAGCACAGAGATCCTTTGGAAACGAAGGAGAAGGTCGCAGAGAAGCCGTAGTCAGAGATCGAGCCATTTGAACAGAAAAAAGAACCACACCACTAGAAGCGGAAGCACTCCGGAGAAAAGCTGGAAAACACCCCGGAATGAACTCCGGTAACTGATGAGAATGACCTGAAAGAGTGAGAGCCGTCGTCGATTAGGAGAGGGGCAAGCCGGAGGAACTTCGCATGTGAAGAAAAACTATCTCTAAGAAAAAAACTAACAGCGCCTCGAAAAGCGTGTATGAGAGAGAACTTCTCTAGGATGACCTCCGCAAAGGAATGCCCTTCTATTGACATTCTTTTTCAATACTACCATCCTATGTAGTCTATTTTCATTCATGCCCTCTTTTAATATTTAGTGATCAATTACCCCTACTTGAAAAATAATTAAGTCCAAAATGAGTGAATGAATTTTCCCTCAAACTATATCAGACAATAACAAATTCTGACAAAAAAAATTCTCGCCAAAATATTTTCTGACAAAAAAATTTCCTGCCCAAACTTTTTTGCCTTTTTTTGACAGGAAAAATGATCTTGTAAAATTTTGGCGTGAACATGATTCTAGAAGTTTTTGCTGGATATAGATTTTCAATGATTTACAAGAATTTAAAAAATATTTGAAAAGATTTTTTAAAGAATATACAAGGGTTTTAAAAAGCTTTTAAAAGGATTTATAAGGGTTTTAAAATATTTGAAAATCGTCTTAAAACCCTTCAAAAATTCTTGTAAATCCTTTTAAAAGTATTTTAAGACTTTACAAGAGTTTTAAAAAGATTCACAAGTACTTTTAAAGACTTTATATGAGTTTTAAAAGATTTAAAAAGATTTACAAGGATTTAATAAGAGGAATTTTAAAATATATACAAGGATCTTAAAAGGGTTTGAAATATTTACAAGGATTTTTAAACTCAACTTTTCGCGGATAATTGTTTTCCGTTACTAAAAACTTTTTGGCTCCAATTTTGTTTGGCATAATAGTTTCATTTTCTCATTAAAGGTAATTTAGTCATTTTGTATATGAAAAAGATATTTTTGAAAATAGACTGTGGTATTTTTGAAAAAATATATTTTTGCAAATGCGCCATATATATTTGAGAGGTTTTTGAGATTGTTAAAAATAAATCATTAAAATAAGTTTATTAACTCTAGGGATGCATGTCTCTTAGAGCTTCTACAACAATGAGATCCAAATAAGTTTTATAATTTTTATAATGAAAAATTTAAAAATAGACACTTGAACTAGATTTATTCTTGACATTATCCAATGATGAGATCCAAGTATGGAGGGCCTATATGTTTAAAAAATGTGTTTAAGGTATGTGTATTTGTGTATTCAAAGGAGTGTCCAAAAGGTTGACTATGGGTATGTTTGTTTCTTTCTTTTTTTCTAAACTTTTGTATGCAATATTTTTTAATTTTTAATGATTATAATTATGTTTTCAATTTTAAATCTGGATAAATATAAAGTGATTCTTTTATAATGTTTTTGATTTTTTAACTTTCTTGTTGTATTACATGAACTTTTTAGTTTTACGAACTAATTTATATTGTAAAGCTTTATAGCAAACTATTATATATAATTATAAAAAAAAAACTATTATACATATACATTATTTATGAGTGATATAGAAAATTTTAATTGGTTAATAGAAGAGACCATTTTTACTTTTTTATAAATTTTGTTTATCTTCCATGTAAATGTTGCTTTTTTTGTTCTTTAAATACTTTTAAATAATGTGTAAGATATTTTATAATAATGTCATAGGTATTTTGTTTTCATTTTCTATTTTTTCTAAGTATGTTTTCTTCATGAAGATATGTGTTTTATGTGGAGTTACATACGGTGTGTTGAAAGCTTTAACAAAATATACTCTCATGATATAGTTTGCCAAACCGTTTTGTATGATTCAGTCTAGGCTTGGGCATAATAACCAAACCGGAAGTTTTAAACCGGAATTGAAACCGAAAAAACAAACTACAACCTTATCTTTTTAAAAAAATAAATTGAATAACTAAAAATACCCGAAATACCAAAATATACTCGAAAAATTATCAAAAAATACTAAAATATCTGAAAATACTTGAAAACTAGGTCAGTACCCATGCATCGCATGGTATTCATGCTAAATTTTTATACATTTTGCTTCTTTATATATTACTAATATAGTTAATATTTTGTTTGTCTATAAATATTTACTTGTATAATTTATAAATTTTAAAAGTTTCTTAATTTATTATTGGTATCATTTAACATGGATACTATTGAATTTATTATAGAATTGATGTGTCCCTTTGTGTACATAATTGTATATTTTGTATATGTAGTTGTATACATAATTAATTATCAAATTTGACAAATTAATAAGACAAACATAACTTTTATCAAAATCAGAAATATAGAAAAAAAAACTTAAAAGAATTATTAATAAAAACTTACAAGAATTGTTAGTCAATAAAGATGAATTAAATACCAAAATGTCAAGAGACATGTTGCTCAATACGAAAGATGGAATAAACACTAAAGTGTATTTCTATTGTTGACCAGTGATTTTTTTACAACCATTGTTGCTCAATAAGAATTAAATAAACGACAATGTATTTTTTAATTGTTAACCTCTGGTTTCTTTAAAAACCTATAAAAATATTCTTTCTATGTTTCAAATTACCCGTTGTCGTCCCGTTACGATATTCAACTTTATAGCCCTATGGTATCAAGTTACAATGTTCATCAATTAAAGTACTTATAATGATTATTGTTTTAAGTTTTATTAATGTTATTGATAATTAAAATTTCTAATTTTAATGTTAAATTGTGAATTCTTTTTTGTTCAATTGATTTAGTATGTAAAGTGAAAAAAATCTCAATTAATATGTGAGAGGTTTTCGGATACCAACAAATCTTTTTTATGACTTGGAAATTGAAACAAATATTATTAAATACAGAATATCTATTTTCATATCAATCAATATCCATTTTAAAAATACTCTTGAAAGAAATAGATTTCAATTTGGTCATTTAGAAAAAGATAATCAAAATATAACGGGATTAAAAAAGTTAAATAAATACAACCTATAAAAAAGTGCATTTAAAAAAAACAGAAAATAGTCCATCATTAAACAAACAAAATATAAGGGGATATTCTGACTTTGCCTCTATGAATACAATAAATATAATGGATACATCATTAGAAATAGATTCAACTCATCTTTCTATCAATAAACTTTATTTAATAAACATAAAAGTCTTCTAACTTCATAAATCATCAACACAATATAGGAGAACCTTTAGTCTCACGAGTATGTTGATTGTATAAAAAAAGGTCTCATGACTCAATCCACAGTTCTCCATAACTTTCCAATCTTCTTGAATTACAAATCTCTCACAACGGTTGGCATATTCTTCTCGTTTTGATGGCATGAACTTATACTTCAAAGGTTGAGACCATATTTGATTTTTAAAATAATTTAAAAATATGCACAAAATATTAAATCGTAGAATTCAAATTAAGTGATTATGATGAATAACATAATTACAGGAGATTGTTAGCTATTATCGAATAAGTAGTTATTTAATTATGAAAATTGTTAAGAAATTTTATGTTAAATAAAAAAAGAATATTCAACTAAATATTTGACTACCTTTAATTATGGAGAAGTGATATATTCGAATTCTACAAAAGAATATACACATTGAATATTTTAAATTAATATGATTTGGTTGCTAAAAAAAGAATTTATGTTTGATAATTCAAACCGGAAATTAATAGATACTATCAAAAATGATATTTAAATACATAATTGCTATCAAAATTTAAATTCATTTAATTTAGTTAACAAAAATTAATATCAAACAAAAAATGTAATTAATTTTATTTTAAATATTTTAGACATATTTATATATTTTAACTATCAAACATAGAAGATGGTCTAATTAACTGTTTTTACAGTTATTTAAATAAATTTAGAATATTTAAACCAATTTCAAATTCAAACATATTAATTTGATATTTATAATGTTATATATATATATATAAATAAAACAGATTTGTTATATTTAATTAGGAAAGATTTTTAAAATTATCTAATTGAATTAGTAATATTTAAGCATATAATGAATATTATAAATTCCTAGGATATATGTGTATTATTAGTTTTTTAATTTGAAACACACGTAATTATGAATGGTATTGAATAAGTGAATAAATTACTTAGAAATAAATAAAGATTTTCTCCTTAAAATCTTGCTGTAGGATTTTATTTTTACTGGAAAAAAGCAACGACTTCTATTAATTGTAATAGATGGCTAAAATTAGAAGTTATGACCCGTTATATTTAAAACCCGGGTCAAAAGGATCTGCGTTTTTCTAAACGAACTTTTTATGACATAAATTTTTTAATCCAATGGTAAACTTGATATTTTTTCCCACTTTTTGTCCACCTCACTAAACGTATTTCTCAAATAATAGTATTGATTTAGGAAGTATAATAACATATTTGATATACAATAACAGTTATGGTATTATATTTGAATACTAAATCAATTATATTAAATACACTTAAATAAATCAAATCAAATAAGCTACGAAAATAATTTTGTATATTTAAATTATAGATTATTGTCAAACCGGAAATTAATAGATGCTATCAAAATTGATATTTATATCTATATCAAAATTGATAATAATCCGGTTATGATTTGATTCTCAACTCTTCTATTCGAGTATGTCCGGATAAGCCTTATCTTCATGTATCCTTCTAAGTTTTTTTTTTTTTTTGTCGTCATGTATCCTTCTAAGTTAATTCTCATGATTTGGTGCACACACAAAAAAGAAGATAAGTTTACTTATAAAAATACTATAAAATTATATTCAAAGTGACACTTACAATGTAACCGGATGCTACAACCTTCAATGTCCTGGTTTCATACAAACAAGTAACAACATTGTTGTTGGAGGCACCATTACTCCGTCTCTACATCCGAGGAAAAATATTTGAGATTGTATCTTTTGTTTTAGTTAATGAATTTTACATTTCTAATTTAAAAGTTAAATATCATCGTTGATAAACAATTATATAGGATCAAGAGTCTGGGAACTGGTGGCTAAGTTTGGGATCCAACCATTCATTGGTTGGATATTGGTTAACTGCAAATTTCCAAATTTAGCTTATATATACGACGTGCAATGGGGTGGTGAGGTTGTGAATTCGCAAAGTTTTGGCTGACACACAATTACACAGATGGGATCTGGTCACTTCTCCGATGAAGGCTTTGACAAAGTTAGCTACTTTCGCAACTTGGAGATCGTATATAACAACATAATCAAGCCCGTTCAAGACGTAGTAGTAAAAGTAGACGATCATAAGTTCTACAACACCAGAGTCATGTTTAGAAAGGATTGGGGTAGTTACATATTTTATGGAGGGTCATGTCGTATGAATTCATGAGTCTTAAACCATATCAACACCAAATCTCTATTCTTTTTTTATGCCCAACACACACTTATTTCTCCAGTTTCTTTGGCTTTCTGATGTGTTCATTAGATTGTCACAATATGGTAGCAATTTTTTGATGTGTCCTGACTAATAAACTAAGAAAAATAAAATAATCGAACAAAAATAAGAAAAACATAAGCATAACATAAGCAAAACATAAGCATATTGTTCTATAAGCAACAATAAAAAGAAAGATAAAAGTAGAAGTTATAGAATAAATTTGAGATATTGAACAAAAGAGGGTAAACAAAAAATGATGATTTTTTCTATAGAAAATATTATGGTAATTATTTAAAAATATTGATAAATTATTCATACAGAAAAATATGTACCTACTAAATATATTCTTGTATATAGCTTATAAATATAACTATGTGAATAACGTTAATTAAAATAGATATTAGTACATCTAGGAGTTCAAAATGGGTCAAGATTCATGGGTCAACTCAACTCAACTCAACCCATGAACCCTAATGAGTTAAATTTTTTGACTCAAATGAGTTGATGGATCAAATGAGCTAGTGGGTCAATTGGTTTGATGAATAAAATGAGTTGAGTTGTAATGGTTAATGGTTTTAATGGTTTACCCAATTAACCCATTAAGTTTTGTAAAATTGAATTAAACCAATTAAAATTTCTAAACCAAAGTCAATTTAAGTTTAACCAACACATCTAAACCAATATCGAGATACAATTTTATTGACAAGGAAGAGACGATTGTTATTCGATTGTGAGAGTGAGAGTGAGGTTCTCACTTGTGTTTTGTTCAAAACTCATGAATGAAAATTTAGACATTCTTGTAATCGTGAGTTGTTGTAATAAAGTGAAGTTTTTTAACTAAAAGTTTTGTTGACCGGATAATGTTACAATGCATTAGTTTTATTGTCAGAAAACGTAAACCGTAATTTTTGCGCCAAAAACATGAACCTGTGATTTTTTGCAAAAACGTAAATTCGTGATTTTTCCACCATAAAAACATAAACCTATGATTTCCTCAAAAAAACGTAACCCCGTAATTTTCTCGCCAAAAAAACGTAAACCAGTATTTTCCCGCCAAAAAACGATTACCCGTGAATTTTTCGCCAATAGAAACGAAACCCATAATTTTTCCGTCAAAAAACGTAAACCCGTAAAAAATTATGAATCCGTAAATATCCCAAATTTGATGATAATAAATTATTGATGATGATAATTATTTATTCTTGTTTTATAATAATTATTAAATAAATTATTATTTAAATGGGTCAACCCATAATTCATTTAACCCTAAATTTAAGTTGAGTTTAGTTGGGCTACCTATTTTTACACCCTTATTCGAAAAATATTTAACTACTAAATGTTTTTTGTATGTAACTTATAAATATAATTATGTGAATAATGCTAACTAAAATAGATACTAATGTATTTAGGTTTTAAAAAAAAGACACATATCAAAAGGAGAGATACTAATCTTGCTTGAGTGTTGTAAAAACCTTATTTTATTATATTAGACCATTCATTGCATTTACGGTCATAGGAAAGTATTCCAAGTAGTACGAGAACTGTGCCTAGTGTCACGAAAACCAGAGGCGATATAAAAACTTTAATTCATATTAATTAAACAATAATAATCACTATGATTTGTTCCTCTTATCTCCTCAGTCCTTATTGATGCTCGCTCGATGTCAGTTGGAGAATAATTAACACCAATAGATATACTCGAAAGCAAGAGGAGATCAATATATTAGACTTTATATGTAACGAACAAAACCCAACAATTCGGGCTAGGCCCATATTTTTGTCTCTTTAAGTCCAAAACCCTAAAGCTAGCTAGGTCTCTCGAAACCTTTAGAAAACAAAAAGAAACAAAAACAGAAAAGGAGAACGCAGATACACGCAGAGAGCTCCTCCGACAGAGAAAAAAGGATCCTCCGAGAAGAGAGTAAGAAGATATCTTCACAAACCCCTAGCATTTCAGCCACGTCATTGCAAATTAAAGGTGAGCGAGTGATATGTGGATTCACAATACTCGATTTATCTTCTCACTTTCCATGTTTCATTTAACATATGGATTGATCTATGTGTGTTATGCATGTGACGACATGTGATGTGTTGATACGCTATTTAGATGATGTGATTACAATATAAGATATAGTATGATGATGCTAATCATGAAAAGATCTAGAATGTCATAGTATGGTTGATGATGCTAATCATGCTATGATGATCTGACGACCGCCAGCTTCTATCTGAAGTGAGGAACATAATAAGTATCAAAACCTTTGTTAAGCCCACAATCTTACATGAATGGTCGGTTTATAAATTGTTTCTTTTTTTTTTCAAAATATTTTGAAAACGTGTCTTAGTTTATGGTTTATAGTTTTGGTTGTGAATTTTGTCTTGTGTGTGATCAGAATGGGACCTACGAGAGCTCAGAGAAGTGCTGCCAAACAGAGAGTGGAGGTTCCAACCACCTCAGCCGAGAGTGCAAGAAATGGAGAACAAACAGTAAAGTATGTTAGTGGAAATGAGCATACACAAGTATTGGTGCAACTGGTAGTTGGTGTTCCTCAAGTAGGAGATCGTACGACAGTAAGCGCAGCCGTGTTGCAAGGGATTCGAGACTTGTTTGAAGAAATCATTCAAAATAATTTTGTGGTTAGTGATCCCGAAGGAGTCGCGGTAGTCAAGCCAGTACCAATGGAAATACCTAGTTATTGGGAGATGTTGAGGTTCATGAGAGATTTAGATATAGAGACTTTCAATGGTGGGACAGACCCGGTTAAAGCATATAACTGGAGAAATATGTTGGAGTGCAAATTCAAGTCAATGAGGTGCCCAGTTGAGTTTTGGAGGGATCTAGCCTCTTGCTACCTAAGAGGTGAAGCACAAGAGTGGTGGGAACGTGTGAAGCAGAGAGAACAAGTTGGATGTGTGGATCAATGGTCTTTTTTCAAAGAGGAATTCACTAGAAGATATCTCCCAGAGGAGACCATAGATGATCTTGAAATGAAGTTTTTAAGACTTCAACAAGGTACCAAGACAGTAAGAAAATATGAGAAGGAGTTTCACAGTCTCGAAAGATTTGAGAGAAGAAAAAGAGGAGAGCATGAGTTGATTCATAAATTCATCTCGGGGCTGAGAGTGGATATACGCTTGTGTTGCCATGTTCGGGACTTCGACAACATGATTGACTTGGTTGAGAAGGCAGCTTCGCTGGAGATAGGACTTGAAGAAGAGGCTCGGTATAAGAGGATCGCTCAAGAAAAGGAAGCGATGGGATCATATGGCCAAACCGGGCATAGTAAGAGAAGATGTCAGGAAGTGACCTGTTACAGGTGTGGTGTAGCCGGACACATAGCTAGAGACTGTAGAATGCCTTTTGATGGGAAGCAGGAAGGTTAAGTGGAATGAGAAACAATTTTCAGCATCCCCTAAGAGACAAGTGTTGGCTGCAAGAGATTAGGAAGATACATAACCGAACGTTGGTGAGGATGAAGTTGAGGAATAGTGTGACTCAAGCTTGGGGTCACTATGGTGTTGTTTACATGCAGTGATATATTTTTTTATTCTTGATTTTCAAAAAATATTAAAAGACCGTTAGTTTGTTTTTGAAACCCGTTATTAATAGTGGTTTTCAATAAATCGCACTAATGGAGTTGTGTTTGGCATCAAACGCACCCATTCGAGAATGATGTAATAAGAAGTGTTAGTCTCATATTCATATCCCAATGCCTTCCCTGACCGCCTTGGAGCTCGATAACGCGAGCCCTATGAAAAGGTTGGATGCGTGAGTCGGAGACCTTAGAGTAGTTAAGTCCGTCGTCAAACTATAAAAAGGAAACGTAGAAGCTTAAAATGGATACAAGAAAACAACTGAATTGCGAGGAAACATTGCGACGGAAATAATCCCTCGCAAAATTGCGAGGAATTTGCATGGAATTTGCTATGACCGAAGTGTCCCTCGCAAAATCCTTGCAATTTGCGAGTACTTAGCGACATGTATATTTCTTTCGCAAAATTTGCGATGGCTTTGCTGTTGCTGATAAATTAGGTGGGCACGTTTTCAATGAATATAACAACTTATTTGGTAGGTGAGAATTCATTGTAAACCCCTAGCAAATCTAAGGCAAATATTCATAGCACTTCCCTAGCTAAAAAGAATTATTTGCCTATAAATATCAAACTTAAGAAAACCATACATCATAACTCAAACACAAAAATAAAAAAATTTACTTAAAAAAAACAGTTTAAAAATGTCTTTTGGAGGAGAACATGAAATCTACACATTGCAGAGATGGATGTACAACCATAGAGATCCATCGATCAGTGATGTGACGAGAGAGTTTGTTGATGGATTGCATAGTTTCATGTATCAAGCAACAAACGAATCATTTGCTCGTGAGAACGGTATAATATTCTGCCCATGTCGTAAGTGCCTCAATAATAAATATTTGGATTTTAATTTGGTGAGTAAGCATTTATATAATAGAGGATTTATAGCAAACTACTATGTATGGTTACGTCATGGGGAAGGTTGTAGAGATAGCGCAAGAAATAGTAATAGGAATAATGGTGTCTCTATCAACCTAGTAATTATAATGATATGAATTATGGTCATAAATAATCTGGTCATTCTAGTTATCGGTATAACCAGGAAAATAGATATCATAGTATGGTTACAAATATATTTCATGAAACTACTGCTGCATTTGCTAAAAATATTAATGAAGAACCCAACGTAGATGCACAACGCTTTTATGATATGTTAGATGTTTATAATTTTCATACTAATACTTCTTGCGCTATCTCTACAACCTTCCCAATGACGTAACCATACATAGTAGTTTGCCATAAATCCTCTATTATATAAATGCTTCTTCACCAAATTAAAATCCAAATATTTATCATTGAGGTACTTACGACATGGACAGAATATTGTACCATTCTCACGAGCAAATGATTCGTTTGTTGCTTGATACTACGCCTGGGCAAAAAAACCGCTGACCGATTAACCGAACCGAACCGAACCGAAAAACATGGTTCGGTTCGGGTTTGAATAGCTTAAAATAACCGGCTGGATATTATATGTCTTAGATTTCGGTTTCGGTTTTGGTTAGGTTAGTAACCGATAACCAAAGGATAACCAAAGCATATATGTATGATAGATAATATATCATATATATTGTATGTATTGACACTTAACTATGTTCTTCTCTTTATTAGTTTGCAAGTTGAATTTCGTGAGTTGTGAATGGACCATATTTGCATCTTTGTGAGTTGTGAATATGTCTTTTTTACGTACGTTCTATATCGGTTATTGGTCAAATTTTTTGGTTGTTTCGGTTTTTAGTCGGTTATTTCGGTTTTGGTTTATTTATGGTTACCAAGTTTAATATCCGAACCGAACCGAACCAAAATTCCTCAAATATCCAAATGGTTCTTGTATTACTATAACCGAAATAATCGAAACCATGCGCAACCGAACCGAAACCGAATGGTTAACCGAATGCCCAGGCCTACTTGATACATAAAACCACGCAATTCATCAACAAACTCTCTCGTCACATCACTGGTCGACGGATCTCTATGGTTGTACATCCATCTCCGCAATGTGTAGATTTCACGTTCTCCTCCAAAAGACATTATTGTAAACTGTTTTTTTTTGTAAGTAGATTTTTTTTTTGTGTATGTTTGAGTTATGATGTATGGTTTTCTTACGTTTGATATTTATAGGCAAATAATTTGTTTTTGCTAGGGAAGTGCTATGAATATTTGCCTTAGACTTGCTCGGGATCATATATTTTGCTAGGGATTTACAATGAATTCTCACTTATCAAATAAGTTGTTATATTCATTAAAAACATGCCCATCTAATTCATCAGCAAGTAGTAAAGCCATCGCAAATTTTGCTAGAGAAATATACGTGTCGCTAAGTACTCGCAAATTGCAAGGATTTTGCGAAGGACACTACGGTCATAGCAAATTCCTAGCAAATTTGCGAAAGATTATTTTCGTCACAATGTTTTCTCGCAATTCAGTTGTTTTCTATATATATATATATATATATAGTTACGTACAATGTCCATGTAAAAATTAGTTAGACATTGTAGTTAGGTACATTGTCTCGTTAATAATAGAAATATAGAATAAAATAAGATTATTATTATTATTATTTACCCTCTTTTTGTTTTCATATTTTTTCTCTCTTTTATTTTTGCACTTTTAATTAAAAAAAAATTTCTATTTTGTACGACACATTATCGTATTTTTAATTTTTACTTTGAATAATTATTAAGAATGTCCTTCCAAAACTACCTTTTTTTTTATTTTATCCTTTCATGTAGTCATTTTCATTTATATTCTATTTTAATTTTTAACAACTTTTGGATTAGTAAATCACTAACTATATAATAATTGTCTTTACGGGTGGCGATGAATTGGAAGAGAACGAAGAGACGTTGGAGGATTATTTGACTCAATAATGTCAACAATTCCTTAACGTGAGTGCTTTTAGTTTTATGTTTTACCCCTTGTTATGAAAATTTTAGATGTATAATGAAGATTGCATAGTATTATTATTATCTGATTTTGAATTGTAAGGTTGTAGGAAATTCTTGAGCTATGTGGGTTGTTTGATAACAAGACCAAGAATAAGCTCAAGAAGGTTGAGCAAGTTCAGAAGCTTCTTGCACTTGTTGAGTTGGTTGCAAAAGCAACACAATGGTAAACCGTATGTGGAAGAGTTATTCATGAGTATTTGTTACAATGTTTTATTCAGTTATAGTAACATGGTCTGTATGCTTAGGTGGAGACTACGCTGATGAGAGAAACAAAGATGACGCTAGAGCAGCAACTAGCTGAAGGGCAATCTGCGAGACTTTACGTCGTCGAAAAAAGAGCAACCAAAGTCCAAAAACACACCATGGATGAGTTTAGTTAGATTCTCGAAAGGGCGGGAAAAGAGAAATAGGAACATAATTAAAGACAAAAAGTTTCATTTTTTATTTTTATTTCGAATCTTGTTTTATGATTTAAAGACAAATTTCTATACTAGACTACATAAATAATCTCTTCTCTTTAAATTTTCTTTTTTTTTTTTGTATCAAGATTCGTTTAGTCGTTTTCCTTGTGTAGCACAACCATTTACAATGTCAACCCATAAATGGTAAACAACATCTCAAGTCTCAACCCATAAATAGTTTTGTTTGTTCCATCCGCCTGGAACTATTCAAAGCGTTAGTCTTGAGAAACGAGAAAGTCTATAGATTTCATTTTATCTTGTTCTTTAGCCTTGTTGCCGCTAGGGATGTTATTGTAAACTAACCCACCCCATTTAAAACATATCCCAATTATTCTAAATCCATTTGATCCCATTTAAGTTTACATCTATTCATCACTCCTGTAGAATCAGATATCAAAATATGTCAACTTTATTAACTTATGAACATGAGTATTTATACAAGAGAGCCATCGTATATGATAAACTCAAATCCATAAAATATAGGCTCTATAACCTTATCTCAATATATCATGATAATATATGATATTATCCCAATACTCCCCCTCACGTTGGAGTGTGAAGATCCTGAATGCCTAACCTGGACATAAGATAAAGAAACTGATTGCGACCAAGTGCCTTAGTGAATATATCAGCTAGTTATTCCGTAGTACGAACATGATGCGTTTGATAATGCTATCTCGTACTGCATCGCGGACGCAGTGACAATCGGACTCAAAATGTCTAGTACGGTCATGAAAAACAGGATTAGCAGCAATATAATAGCAGCTTTACTATTACAATACAAACGAGTAGGCGCAGTTTGTTCAATATCTAATTATTTCAACAACTTACGGAACCATTTAATCTCACAGAGAGCAGCATATATTGCCCTATATTCGGCTTCTGTAGAAGAGTGAGACACATTCTTTTGTTTCTTAGTCTTCCATGAAATAGGTGAGCCTCCAGCAACACAACGTAAGCACTAAGAGACCGACGAGTCAAAGGGCATGTTTGAAAATCCGAATCATAATAAACTTCGAGGGTCAAATCTTTATCATCTTTCAACAAAATACCTTGACCTGGGGAGCCTTTAAAAATTTGAACAACACGCAATGCAGCCTTGAAATGAGCTTTCCTAGGAGTTTGCATAAACTGGGATAAGACATGAACATAATAACTCAATTGAGGCCGAGTATGAAGAAGATAGAGCAAACGACCAACTAGTCGACGGTATAGTTTACAATCCTGAAGCAATGGACCATCATCGGAAGCGAGTTGATGGTTTTGTTCTAACAGAGTTAGGGCTGGGCGAGAGCCAAGGTTACCACTGTCAGAAATGATGTCGAGAGCGTACTTGCGCTGAGATAAAAACATACCTTCAGATCCATGATTCACTTCAATACCAAGAAAATATTTCAACTTCCCCAAATCTTTCATGGAGAAACAACGCCCGAGAAACTCCTTGAATTTCTGAAGCATGTACCCATCGTTACCGCAGATCAAGAGGTCATCGACATAGATCAACACGCGAAGTTCAATGCCATTACGTGCTTATGAAAAGAGTGAGTAATCTTCATAGGATTGAACAAATCCAAAACGCAAAAGAGAATCTGACAATTTTTTAAACCAACAATGCAAAGCTTATTTCAAGCCGTACAATGACGTACGAAGACGACAAACTTTGTCGGGATGAGAGTGACGAAACCCAGGAGGGAGCTTCATGTAGACTTCCTCCTCAAGGTCACCATAAAGAAGCGTTATGAACATCCATCTTATAAACCTTCCATTGATTTGCAGCAGCAAAACAAAGAAGAGTACGAACCGTAGTCATTCGCACAAATGGTGCAAAAGTTTATTTGTAATCTTCTCCTTCAACTTGTTTGTTTCCTTGAACTACTAGACGAGCTTTGTATCATTCCACTGTTCCGTCGACATTATACTTAGTCTTATAGACCCATTGACTTCTAATAGCGACTTTCCTAGCGGCAAATCGACAATATCCTATGTCTTATTAATCTCTAGAGCATCAACCTCCTTAAACATTTCATCATTCCAAACCTTGATCTGAACAACTTCTTTAAAATGTTTAGGTTCGACGTTAGTCGTGATGGCAGGGAGAAAAGCTTGATCACCTGGGAAAAAACACTCATCGGAGATATAATTGGTTAGAGGATAAGAGGAAGTACCTTGGACCGTTGACGAGGACTGATCAAGAAAGTCGGAGAGAGCGTGAGGGTTTATTGGAGAGCTTGTGGCATTATAAAGCACGTAGTTCAAATAGATTGTTTAATGGGTCGCTTTCCTTGACGTGGAGGTGTGATTTCAACAACCGAACTTTCAACACCTACCAAGGGTTGGGGATTACGATCCAGAGTTGTGACAATAGGAGAGACGTTGGTAGACACTGTATTATCACCGGAGACAGAGCCCTTGTTCGGAGTAGATGGAGTATCAAAAATAGGGGATACTTCGACCGGTGTAGAAACAGAAACCGGTTCAGAAGCAGTATTCGGTTCATTCACAAAATCTGGTTCAATCACAGAGTTCGGTTCAATTACATAATCCAGTTTAGAAACAGAGTCCTCAGCTAAAATAGAATCAGAGTATGTGTTATTATCAAACACAACAATGGAGCTCCCCCTGTCCGGATTAGTCGTAGAAACCATCCAATCTTCATCGACAACAAGAGGAGCCGAAGACACATGAGCGGGATTAGTGTCTGTAGTCGCAAAAGGAAAAACATCTTCTCGGAAAAAAACATCACGAGAGACTAGGAACTCATTCTTCCCAATATCAAACAGTTTCCAACCTTTCTTGGGAAAAGGATAACCTACGAAAATACATAGGCGACTTCGCTCCCCAAACTTATCTTTATCACGAGAGACACGACGAACGTAACAAGCTGAACCAAAAACTCGCAGCTGATCATAATTTGGCTTGGAGTTATGAATAAATTTGTAAGGAGAAAGCCCATTATGAATCGATGAAGGAGAGCGATTGATTAAGAATGCAGTTATAAGAACTGCTTCACCCCAAAATATAATCGGGAGACTAGCTTGAAACAAAATCGCCCTAGAAACATGAAGTATATGTCGGTATTTACGTTTTACACGACTATTCTGTTGTGGAGTCACGACACACAAAGTTTGGTGAATAATCCCATGTTCCCTAAAGTAAGATATAAGCATAAACTATGTCCTATTGTCACTAAGAACCACTTTGAGAGACTTCCCAAATTGTTTTTCTGTATATGCCAAGAAATTAGTAAGTACAATACGAAATAAACTGCACCACAAGATGACGGGATGCGATATAGACCCCAAACATCACAATGAATCAAAGAGAAACACTCTATCGATTTATTGATACTAAGAGGAAAAATTCTCTTGTTTGTTTAGCTCTAAAACACACGTCTAACTAGAAGAACTAGAAAACACCGGTAAAGAAGAAAGCACCGAAAAACTAGGATTTCCTAAACTGATGCCATAGAGCTTGATCAGAAGAGACGTTCGTTGTATGAATCTTTGCGGTAGCGACATCCGTAGGATAATAAACCCCATCACGCTCTTCACCGCTTCCAATCAAAGTCGTCGAAAATGGTCCTGCAAAACGCAAATTGTATTGGTAAAAGTGGCAATACAGTTTTTTGTTTCACAATTTTTGAGACGGAGATCAAAGTACACATCAACTTGGGCACATGAAGAACATTAGTTAGGGCGACTTTATTTGAAAGAGGGAACACACCCATATTCAAAGCAAAGGTTTTGCTACCGGCCGCAAATCCCATCGAGTAGGGGGGTATAGGAACAATGTTAGTCAAAAGAGAGAGCTGCCCAGTCATGTGATGAGATGCTCCAATATCGAGAATAACATTGCCAAATTTTGTCTTACCGGACAGTTTATCATAACTTGGATTGCCCATTTGTCCCTTGATCATCTATGCGAGAACTTGCAATTGGTCTTGCGAAAATTCTAATAAGGTAGATGGATTAGAGCTCGTTGCGTGAGCTGTCACCGGTTGTCCTCAGCCACGACCAGAACTGTGACCTCCTCTGCCACGGGTGTTAGAACCACGACCCCGCCATTACGTTCAATCCAACTCGAGAAAACCGACAATTTGCCAACAATCCTTTTTCTCGTGACCCGAACGACCACAATTGGAACACATCATGGACCGAGGCTTAGTGATAGAGGAGTCTGATCGTCCTCCACGCGTATCTCTTGTCGCAAAGATGTCAAACTACTTTGATCGCCATGTGTTGCGAAGCCAACCACTTCTTGTCTCTGCTCACGAATCCTGACTGAAGCAAGGCGTTGTTCTTCCCTGATAACGCAAGGGTATATTTCACCAGGAGTAGGAAACAGATCCATTGCGATAAGCATTGTGCTTAAACCACCAAACCGAGAGTCGTCGAGACCCAAAACAAACAAGTGAATCTTCTCGTCTTCTCTTTCTTTTGTTGGTTTGCTAGTAGCACCACAAATACACAACCCACAAGAACACACTGTGACTGGCTTGAAGATTTGATATTCCTCCCAAAGATTACACAAACGACCATATCAAGAACTGATTGCCCATCTTGTTTACACGCAGCAAGTTGACCAATCAGTTTATGAATCTGAACCTTGTTTCCCACAGAGAAACGTTGCTCTAAGTCCATCCACAACTGGTGAGCGCCGGAGATGTACGTCATCGTAGACTTTACTTTCGGTTCAATGGAAGTTCGAATCCAACCAACAATCATTAAGTTGACTGTTTTCCAATTTTCAAAGTTTGGATCAATAAATTGTGGTTTTGGAATTGAACCATTGATGAACCCTGTTTTACGCTTGGCTTGGAGTGCGTTCACCATATCTGTTGCACAAGAGTTGTAATTGTCACTAGATAAGTAAACTGACGAGATCATAGCTCCAGGAGTGTCGGAGCTAGATAACATATAAGGTGAAACTTTCACCGTTTCTGGCAGACGAGCCATCATCAACGAGAGACATGTTTTCCTCACACGAAAATACGAGACTCTTAACCAAAGAGAAGAAAACTTAACCGAATCGAACACACTTGATTGAAAATACGAAAGAGAGTAAATTTCTTATGTTTTGGTAGATCTTAGCTTTGATAAACTCAAATCCCTAAAATATAGGCTCTATAACCTTATCTCAATATATCATGAGGATATATAATGTTGTCCCAATAATCCTCATTTAAACCTATTTAAAATATTCTTAACCCATTTAGACCCATATAACATTGTTTTTAACAACATAATATAATCAATAGTTATTTAAAATTTACAGATTATTCTATTAAATATTGATAAATTATTATATTACTGTGAATGTTGATATTACTTTACGATTTTGGCAGCAAATATCATTTTGTGAGTGAATTTGTTTTTGCAAAACAAAACTTTAGCGACAAATACAAATTTTAGGTTTTGGTGAAAAAACGTCGGTTTACGGTTTTGGTTGGAAAATATTGGTATACAGTAATATAAATAAGTATGTTCGAACGATACGCTGGTGACACTATGAGATTCGTCTCCCTGGTACAGATGTAATGTTCTATTGCACAACACTATTATTATGTTCTTTAAACGATGTGATACTTAATTATGAAAATGTAATTTGGATATCGACAGATAAGAGAGTCAAGGGCAAAGGTGATACTGGTAGCTAGAATGGCATGTTCTATTACACAACACTATTATTATTATTATGTTCTTTAAACGATGTGATACTATGATTATATTTTTGATTGGGAGTTTCAAATGGATGGCTTGATTCGCGTTATGGTATGATTACATTATGTATGCTCATCCATTCAAATTTTTTCTGAATAGTTCTCATAATGAAAAACGTTATTAATTAGGTCGCAGCCTCAAACTCAAATGTACACAAACGTACAAGACTTGGGTGAGAAAGACGCTAATTCTGGACTTTTGATCTAAAAAAACGTTATAGGAGTGGTCCACGATCATTTCATCTAGACATGGACATTGACGGGCCAGCTAAGAACTCCGTTAAGATTCATCTAGAGAAGCAGAGACTTCCACCTGGAAAATCAAGGAGAAAGAGTTACTTGAAGGTCAAGAAATATGTAGCCTGCAGGACTGATAAAGATGCTCAGATAAAGTTGAGCCTGTACGACCCTTACGAGTTCCATCTTGTGAACCCTAACCGGCAGTCTTAGTTAAGGAACTTGGCCGGTTACAAGCTCTTACCTAGTGGTAATGCTGCAAGTTTACTCGATAATGATGATCCGCCACATATTAGAGGGGCTTTCACAAACAATCAGGAACTCGGTTTAAGCTCGGTTGGTTTGACAGGTTCAACAAACTTGATGTATAATCGATGAAAGTTTTTGGTTTAAATATAGGTGACTCGGTATAACCGGTCAGAGAAATGGGCTGGAGGGCTTTTGATGTACCAGAACCGTGGTGAAGATACGCCACAGGTTTGGTCAGACAGGTACCCACTTAAGTAGTAAATTGCTACTGAATTGGTTAATTGACTAAAAGCTTTTACAAGTCATGTTACTTTGTATACTTAAACAAGCTAAAATTAAATTTCTTTTTCATCCTTCTGGAACCACCATAAGGTCATTATGGCCAGAAATGTATGATCTTTGGTGATTTTTATTTATCCAGCGTTATAAATTATCCACCCATTAAGAAAGAACAAATTGATTCACATGAAATCGTTAGACAATAATAAGGATAGATCAAAGCCATCCTTCGACTAAAAAACCCTTTATACCTTCAACATACCTATAACGAAGGGAAGTCAATCATAACAAAAAGAACAGAATGATCCATACCAAAAAGAAGCTCTATGATATAATACTAAGAAAAAGCAAACACCTTAACCTCAACGCAATAATCTACCATCAAAACAATAACGGGAACAAACAATAGATCAAAGCTATATATCCGGCAAGTCAAAATTCCTCTGCATTTCTCGCATTTCACACATACCTATTCAAAAAGAGCTACCATCACAAACATAAAAAAAAGTCAGAGAAGCCTCCAACAATAAGAAGTCAGAATACAAAGGGAAACATATAACTGCACTGTTTATTAACAATTGTCTTGTGAATTCGTGTTATACCGTTACTTAATAACAATTATAAACTATAAAATATAATTTTTCTTTAAATAGATACAAGTTGTAAACCTTAATATATACTAACGTTAAAATCGCCTAGACCAACGTTTGGACATCAATATAGAATATCAGGTTACATCAATGTATCAAATTCAATATGAAATATCAAGATACCATAACAATAATACAGAAATATCAAATTCAATATGAAAATCTGATTTTTGCTTTACTATTAGCAGAAAATTCATGATCTGGACATAAGTAGTTAGTAGATTAGCCTAAGTTAGTAAAAATTAAGTTACAAACCTAAAAAACAAATTTGTCACAAAACTAGAATTTTTTTATTTTTTGGAATACGGGTTAAATCTTTAATTTATTATTTTTAGCACCACTTATCAAATCAGTCTGATTAGAAAAGATTATATAAAATCAAAAAATATTTTGTGGTATAGTGCTACTTAATAATAATTGTAAACTATAAAAATAATTGATGACAATTATATAAATTTTTTAAAAATCGTAAAATCAACGCAATTGGCGGGAAATTTTTCTACAAAAATTTTCTACTAAATTACGGAAAAACCGTAAAATCATTCTCAATCGTCTACTAATATTTATTGTCTAACCATTTTCTTTCTTGTGTTATAATTTTGAAATGTGATAAAATAAAGAGAATTTATAATAAATGATTATAGATTTGAAAAGAATGTACAAACTAACCTTGAGTCACAGTAGCTTGTCGGAAACATATTGGAGAACACATGTAATTACATAAATATCCTTTGTAACATGTTTTTTTTCCGAAATACATGCGATAACATAATATCTCTTTTTATCTTGTTATTTTCTCTTATTACATAGTATTTATAAAAAGCACATGGTATTTTATGGAAAAAACATTCTATTCAGTTTAATATCTCTTTTTATCATGATATTTTGTAGTAATACACATTTTTTATTAAGATCACACGTGATTTCTTTAAAAATATATTCTTATTTTTTAGTAATACACGGTTTTATTAAAATCACATATAAATTTTTTTTAAGGATTATGTTCATGTAAGAAAATTTCATAATAATGTTTTTTCTTAAAAATTCATGACGTTTTTTTAAATAGCATGTTTTAAAACTAAATATAACATGTGAAATTTTAATGTTACATGTTATTTTGAAAAATTACACGAATGTGTTTCGTTTACAGTTCATCTTACAACAAATGAAAGGTAGCTTTGTTATTTCATTTCTTCCGACAACATGGGTCCATGGTTATTTTGTAACAAAAAACTTTCTCTCTACTAGTTTCTTAATTTGTATGTTTTATTTGGTTATCTAATATTACCCTAAAATAAACTTAGCAAATAGAAAATGAATTTTATCAAATTGCCTACACCAATGTTTGGATATCAATGTATAATATCAGGTTACATCAATATATATCATACCAAGATACCATAACAATAATACAAAAATATCAAATTCAAAACTATTAGCAGAAAGTTCATGATCTGGACATAAGTAGTTAGTAGATTAGCCTAAAATAGTAAAAACTAAGTTGCAAACCTAAAAAACAAATTTCTCCCAAAACTAGAATTTCTTAATTTTTTGGTCTGAGAAATTAAAAGAGAAAGACGTTTAGGAGGGCAAAATCGTCAATTCAAAAATACCTCATTTTACCTGTAGCTGGTGAGATCTCATTTTATAAAGGAGAAGGAACATTCACTCTCACGCGCTTCAACTTTCTCCAGAAACAAGAAAATATCACAGCAAAAATTTTCTCGAGAAAATCCGAAGAAGACAAAAAAAATGGCGGATCAGCTAACCGATGACCAGATCTCCGAGTTCAAGGAAGCTTTTAGCCTATTCGACAAAGACGGAGATGGTCTCTTCTTCTTCTTCTTCTTCTTCTTCTTCTCTCAGATCTCTTTCTCTTGTCGTTTTTTTTTTAGATTTCTTCGCGGTGATCGTGAATCTCTGCACATTTCGTTTATTGTTTCATGTGATTTGAAGAACGATCTCGTTTTGATTCGTTCAGTCTTGCTCACATCTCCAGAGTGTTTAGGGTTGATTTTTGCTTCTATAGAAGGATCTAGAATATGTAGAATCTCCTTTAGTATATTCGTTGATGATTACTAAGATTTGTAGTTATGGAATCTTGTTTAATTAGGTTATTCATCATATTCTAGATCCTACATTGGAATCGTACATTGGAATCTAGTTGTTTCTCTGTGATTTACTATGATTCTGAACAAATCCTGTGATTATAATCATGCGGATTTGTACGTTCTCACAAAATTTAGTGGCATTGTGGTTTTAAGATTCAATTGTAACATGTAGATTTATCTGCAGATGTTTATACTCAAAATCTAAAAAACGAAATTTGGTTTATTGTGTGATGTTGCCAAATAGAAAAATAGAGAAAGAAGTTGATAATATCATCTCTGTTGTTCTTCTTTACAATAGTTGAGAACTTGCAACGGTGTGCATTTTGTGATGCTTATTGGCAATACCATCATATTTAGAACATTGTGCATTTCCTGGCCTTTGATTAGAAAGAGGCTTTAAATGTTGCTTGGTGGTTTGTGTGCAAAAAGTTTCTTTGTTAACTTGGTAGATGTTTCCCGAACAATCAGTTTTACTTGTCGTATACTATGATTGGGGTTTAAGAGTATTTTACTAAGAGCATTTTTGAGCTTTCTTGTGAGAATAGGTGCATTTCCTGGCCTTTGATTACTAAGAGAATAACATCATATTTAGAACATTGTGCATTTCCTGGCCTTTGATTACTAAGAGAATACCATCATATTTAGAACATTGTGCATTTCCTGGCCTTTGATTAGAAAGAGGCTTTAAATGTTGCTTGGTGGTTTGTGTGCAAGAAGTTTCTTTGTTAACTTGGTAGATGATTTCCGAACAATCAGTTTTACTTGTCGAATCGTCGTCCTTTTAAATGAGATATACTATGATTGGGGTTAGTAGTGTAAGGATATTTTACTAAGAGCATTTTTGAGCTTTCTTGCATTTGAAAACTTGACATATTACTTGTGTTTAAGATAATTGGTTTATATATCTTCCTGATCTTGTTGACAATATTAGTGTTCATAAAGTTATACTCGGAACTCTTGCGTTACAAAATCTGAAGTTGTGTCCAATTTTGGTTTGATTGCAGGTTGTATCACCACAAAGGAGCTTGGGACTGTGATGAGATCACTTGGGCAGAACCCGACAGAAGCCGAGCTCCAGGACATGATCAACGAAGTGGATGCAGACGGGAACGGGACAATAGATTTCCCAGAGTTCCTGAACCTAATGGCACGTAAGATGAAAGACACTGATTCAGAGGAAGAGCTTAAGGAAGCCTTCAGGGTTTTTGACAAGGACCAGAACGGTTTCATCTCGGCGGCTGAGCTTCGTCACGTGATGACAAATCTTGGGGAGAAGTTGACGGATGAGGAAGTCGATGAGATGATCCGAGAGGCTGACGTCGATGGTGATGGTCAGATCAACTATGAAGAGTTCGTCAAAGTCATGATGGCAAAGTGAGATTCTTCTTATCCCTCGAAATCCTAAGCATGTTTTTCTTTTACATCTTTAAAACTGAGAAAAGTAATTTATTGAACCAAAAGAAACAGAGAGATTTGCTTCCTTGTTTGTTTTGTTGATCGTGATTTTTTGGTAACGTTGCTTCTTCTTTGCCTTTTGGTTTTGTTATTGTCCGTGACGTTTGAACTCATAATTTGCTTTAGTCTCTCGAGTCATGACCACTTGATGATGTTATTTTCTCTTTTCTCTAAAATATTGCAGTTTATTGAGATCGACTAATTATATCCATTACGTGGAGAAATAATTGCTTACTAGTTGCAAAAACGTGCACTGTAATTGTTTAAAATTTAGTGTCTTTGCAAGAACAAAGTAGTAGTAAAAGTTCTTGGGATCAAACATTTTCTATTTCAAATACCCACTTAAGGCCCAATGGTATGGTTGATAAGGCTGTTAAGGTTGTGAGGGTTTATTAGCTGATGAAGGCCTATCTTGTGAGTAATAGTACTGTCAAACTACTCCATCTTGTGTGGTTCTCCCCTAGATTATATTTGAAAAAAAACTAATTTATCTACGTATAGACATTTTTCTTACTATAACATTAGCTCTAATTTGAATTTGATATTTGGATTTATAATACACATAAACGTATATAATAGTTTGTTCTATATGTTTTTTATTTAATTTTATTTTATATGTTTATTTAATTATAGATATAAATTTTCCTCAATTGTTTAATTTTTTTCTATATTAAAATTGAATTATATTTTATTTTATGCAAAATCAACTTTTAGTATTTACAAGTTAGTCATTAAAGTTATATTTATAACAATTATTATAATTTCCACTATACTAGTCATAGACTCATAGTTCTAGTATTAGTATCAACTATATACTAATAGAACCATAAATTTGTTTGTTTTTTGTTTTTTTAATAAATCTTATCGACTGATCCGGTCGGCCCGTATAAACTATAAGTTTGTTTTTATAGAGTTTTTCTAATTTAGTTATTGTCAATTTAACATTCAAGCTCATTAAGTTTTCTTTAGTAATATGTAAGACTCTTTTTATGCAATTCAGTTCATATATCTCTCTTCTCTTTTTTTTTTTTTTGTGACGAACTAAGAAACAAAAAAGAATTGACATTTTACAGTTAATTCTATTATCTTCTTCATTTCTAAACCCCAAAGAAAGAAGGAACCAACTACTCGGTTTTTATTGTTTCTTGTTCTCAGTCATGTTTGGGAATGCGCAAGTAAATTGATAAAGAAAAGGAAGAAGAAGAAGAAGAAAAAGAAAAAGAAGAAGACCAAAAATGCTAAAAGGAATGAGAAAGAATTGATCCAGCATAACCCCTCACAGCCCGAGTCACATCGCGTTCCTAGCCGTTTGAATCTCCTCTGCCACCGCTCTCATTCTTGCTCGATTCTATAGCTCACTGTACTTGCTGATCAAGAACTAACTTAAAACAATGAAGACGAAGAATAGTGAAAGCTAATAGTAGATAACTTGCATATATCGAGGGATTGTTTAAAAAACATAATAATAACCTTGTATATAGGCTACGTAATGGCATAAAGAAAAGATTGGTTGGTGGATTACCATGCGAGCCGCTGGTAGAGGACTAACAATTATGTACTTGGATTCAAACCATTTAGTTTAGTCCTAAGAAAAAAAATTAAGTTACCAAGTTTATCTCTAGGAATTTAGAATTTTAACAGTTTTATAGATTTATATTCATCTTGTAAACGATAAACGATAAACAAAACCAGTAGTGTCTCCAACCGCCGAAATGTTAACAATTAAACGATAAACATAGATTTTTTTTTCTATGATCAATTTTAGAAAAATAAAATTTACAAACAAGTATTTTAATTATTAAACTTTGAGAGAATGAAATGTAATAAAGAAAAGAAAAAAAAATTAGAAAATTTTTTTTGACCCACGTCTCCCTCTCAAATGCTCTCTTTCTCTTTATTTAAATCTGTTACACCTCTCTTTCTCTCTCACCAAACAAAAACTTTTTCGAATATTTTAGTAATTATAAATAGTAATTGTACTACTTCTCCAATTAAGTTACGGAAATGTACTGTTTTCTAAACAAACTCAAAGAAAAAGGTTAAAAAAATTAAAGAAACAAAAACTATAACACACTAAACAGTCTTGTAACAACTGAGAGATAAAAGTAGAAAAACAAATGAGTTAAAATCTATCAAAATGTTTAACCATATATAATGTCATGATAATATCTCGTAAGTCACTCGCATGTAATATCAACATCATCTTTACTGTCATGGAAGATTTTATTGCTCAACACTTAGTGACCAAGACTTAATATACTATTGCTGCTACTCCATATTGTAGATTTTATTATTCTTGAATGGTTTTTTGTTTAAAACTAGAAAAAGACTGGACAAGTCTTCATTACGAGAATCAGTGTGTTGGTGATGATGTATTGGATTATGTTCCCATTTCCTTCGCATCGAAAGACGATATGGCAAAATAAAGATCGAGAGTAATGGTGTTTATATACCATTCCACAAGAAACTACATCAAGAATTAAGTTAAACTATAGTAAGATATATAATTGAATTCTTTACCAAATATCGACATTGTTATATAATTGAATAACATAGGAATTTCTAAAAGTTTTCCATCAACATAGGATAATAATAATAAAAATAACTTATGATATATCAAGAACAACAAACCCATTTTATTTCAATTATAATATCAAATGAAAAATAAATTTTTTCACACCAACTACTTCCTTAAGCATTACAACATTTCTTATTATTTTGGTTAACTTACATAAATAGAGCATATGATTTAGACTATCAATAACCATAGAAAAACTCATGGACCTTTATGATCTGAGTGACTCGATCAAATATCTTCAGCGGGTCAGGTAAAGATTTCGAGATAGCGGGTCGGGTTAAGCATTTACGGATCCAGTCCATTAGCTTGGGAGTGTGGTCCTCGACACTAAAACCACCAATAGTCTCCCATGTGTGGAACCAAGGGTAGTAGGAGATGAGAACCAAGTCCACCATCGAAACGTTGTCGTTTCCTCCGAAGTAGACCTTATCTCCAAGCTCTCTTTCTAACACTTTCAATATCTCTATGAACTCTTGTTTCGCTTCTTCTTGTTCTTTGCCCCTCTTTGTCCACGTTCTTCTTCCAGCGTCAAAAACCTGTTTATATTTTTGTATATGAATCACAATGAAATTGAACTTTTAGTCTCCTTTCGTTGAACTTTTTATATACACACCATAACATTTAATATTATGAAGTATTTAGTAGATTGTATTTGTTATTCTTAAGTATCGTCCAAAAATGTAACGTTTTAAGAAAGTCTAGTAGTACCTTTTTGTCAATCAAATCAGCCCAAAATCTACACTGTGACTTCTGATAAGGATCAGAAGGTAGTAGACGGAGAGTCTTATCGTCTTTCCAGACCTCATCGATGTATTCGACTATGATATTGGACTCGCATACCGGTTTACCGTTGTGGATGAGAACCGGAATTTTCTTGTTAACCGGGTTGCTTTGGAGCAATAGATCGGTCTTCTGACCAAACACATCTTCTTCCTTGTACTCGAACTTGATCTCTTTCTCCTCTAATGCCATGATCACTCTTGCTCCGAACATGCTTGGCCAGAAGTTCAACACCACCACTTCTTCTTCTGACATCCTTTTTTTTTTGATCTTCTTCTTTTTTTTTGGTTTTCAATGACTTTTCTTTTGGTGAAATGAACTTGGTGGAGATCAAAGCCCTTTTATGGCTCTTAACTTATAAGGGCAGTTGACAAAAAATATAAAAAATAATAATCATATAAAGGTGGATCAATAATGATTATGATTTAATATTTTTTTTGTGATGCATGTGAGGTAATGTTGTTTAATCCAATAGATTATAGATAACTTCGTTTGATACGTCATGAGTCGCAAGTGGTTCTTTTTTTTCTTTTCTGTTTTTAACTGTAGTGACTTGTCCATTTATAATCGGCGTTATATGAAAGAAAAAGCAATATTTTCAAGACATATATATGTTGTTGATAAACAATGTTGCAAGTGAAATACGACAACGTTGAACTGCTACAATTCAGAAAAATAAATCAATCAATATTTTTTTCCATTGCTGTTTATCATTTTGATTAATTTCTCATAAATTATAAGAAGAAAAAACTTCCAAATTTATAATTGTTTACTTAAAACCATTTACTAGAATTTGGCTAATTATAGGCGTATCGTTTAAAAATATTTATATATTTTAATGTTGCCCTACTATTTTTTTTTTCTTCTAGGATAATAAACTTTTAAATGACTCCAAAGAAAACAAAAAACAAATTAATTTCTCTATGCTTTTCTTGTATAATACTCCCTCTATTCCTTTTTTTTATTTTCTAAAAAAAAAAATTGTTTCAAAAAGATTGATTTTTTAAGTTTTCTATGCCATATTTATTAGTTCTTATTAATGAATTGTAAACTTTAGTAGAAATAATTGAATTTTATTGGCTTAAAATCATAGGAAATTGTAAAACACAAACACTAATACATTTAAAACCAAATGTAATATATTTACCTTAATATATGTGTTTTTCCTAAACAATCAAACAAAAAAAAACAGAAGAAATAGTTAATTAAACTTATAATAGCCCATGTCAGTTATGTTTTGGGGCATGTGGTTCAAGTCCCAGTGGTGAGCCGTGACCACTCTTGCATTTACTTCTACCAAAACGGTGCATGTGGTCCGCGTCCCAATCGTGCGTCGTGACAACTCTTGTATCTGCTTCTACCAAAATGAAATGTTTTAAAAGAAATATACTACTGATTACTGAAGCATGAAAAAATAATCAAGAAATGAAACAGATTATTAAATAATCTTTGAAAGAAAAAACTTGTAGCAACTACGAGTTAATTGAATGAAGGACATAAACAAGACCAAATACAGTATATAATGTATGGTAGACCAAAACGAACTAGCTTCTATGGACCTTACTTGCTTATAAGTCAATGTTCTTCTTTATAATATTGTTTTCTTTTTTGCCTTCTTTCGTTTTCTCCTTTATCAGCTTATCTCGTGCAATCATTATTAGCTTTTCTAAGAAAATAATGCAGTTGCTTTATGTGACTCATTTTCTCAAAACTGAGCTGTACACAGACCAAAAAACAATTCTGACAATATATAAAATTATTGAGAAAAATATAAAAATAAAGTTACGAACTTTCGAATTTAAGACGAAAAAACATTAACTTTAGAAATGTCATTAAAATGTATCATTTTAAACCCAAATACTACAGAAAGTTAACTCTGTCATTCTTTAGTTAAGAAAAATTTAAAGGCATGTCTAAAATGATTCAGTCAACAAAATATAACCATTTTAATTATAAAGTCAAACCAAACTTTAAAATTTAAATGACATTTCAAAAATTCATATTTTTCGTCTCAAATTTGAAAGTTTTCGATTTTTTGCGACATTTTTCCCTAAAATTATTGGCTTGAATTAAATGTATTAGTAGATCCGTTACCTACAAAATGACTTATATGTTTTGACCAGAAAGATATAACACCTTGACTTTGAGTGAACAAATTAGTAAATGATAGTATTACATACAAAAATATATGAACATTATTAGTCAGTCTTTTGGTGCCGAATCATAGAGAAACACAATCACTTCAACTGGATTCTACCTTTTACTGGAATCATAGAGAATCATAGTTTCCCATTGATTCCTCACTATAAGGAGAAAGAGTAATGGATTTTACCTTTTACTGGATTTGGGAAATGTAAGGTATGAACGTTAGTATCAATCCTACGAGCTGTACCAAATTCAACACCAAGAACACCATCTCATCACCTGTATGTGTAGTTTTCATAAAGTAATTAAAACACTGTCTTTCACATAAAATTTTTGATGATGATTCGCAGTTTTTAAACCACGGCTAAAAAATTAGTTTAACATGTACATGGTGCAAAAATTTGACCTGGAAGGAATGTAGCGTCTTGTCTCTTTTGCGCCCATGAGAATCTGTAGAGTTAACAAAACATGGATAAAAGGTGAATTAGCAATGTGAAGCTTGTCTACATCTTGTACTTGCTAATAGTTTTTGCAAGAATGTGAGTGCATTTGACAATACTTACAAGACCCCTCCACCGGCAGGGCCAAATGATTTGAAAACAGACATCGCGGTCATAGAAATGCCATTAGCAGCACCTCTCTGATTCTGAGGCTACAATGTTATATTAAAGAAAAGTGAGAGTATGAGCCATGGCAGAGGAAGTTACCGATGTAAAAGATAGAGATACACTAGCCAAAGAACTATACCACAGCTTTGTTCAACATGATAAACAGTCCTGTGACAAGTGAGATCTGCACATTACACGGAAACATATTTAGAATCTTGCTTATTATGAAAAGCATCAGGGTTATAACAAGAACTCACAGACAAAGCGTTTTTTATGATGGATGCACAATTTATCACCAAATGGAGAGTCACCCCAGAAAGCAAAGCTATATAGGGGTAACACGAAAGCAGCGGTATCAGCAATACCTGAACAACAAAATGTAAAGAAATGAACAGGATGGGATTATTGGACAACCCATTCCTACTCCGAAAAAATAAGAGCACTTTGGTGACATAGGTGGTCAAATCAATTCTTTTAAACCTCTCCGTCTGAATTACCATATTCTTCAAACCGGGGTGTTACACCATTCCTAATATATCAAAGCACATAACATCATTCAAAATAAAGAAGATTTACCGCAGAAAGACGTATAACCGCAAGGAGTCCCACGGATTTCTCCAATGGCGGGTATACCAAAAGTTGAAACACCAGAAGCCCAAGTCCTGAAAGAATTGTAACTCAAATCATGATAAACATCCAAGGGGGAGATGGATAGACAATACATCAAGAAACTAAAGAAACAGAGTTGAAAACAACGACTGTATACAAAACAATAACCAAATCAGTATGAACCACAAAGATGTGAAGCCTAAAGATTTTAAATAGATAGATTTTACAACGACTGGTTAAGCAATGAGCTCCTTCACAGAGAAATTGCAAATAAGTAGACATAGTTTTCTGGACCGATCCACCAAACAATGTAAGGTAAATAGAACAGCCACCTGATATAGCTAAAACTTCACCAACATCTTGAGATGAGAAGCTCAATCCTCCATAGCTTCGGTCACTAACAGCCCAGAGTGAGAATATCTTGCAAAGTTACAGAAAAGGGCACCCAAAATATCATATCCTCTATCGAAGAATCAATCGAAAAGCTACAGTTAAAGATACCCCCATATGATTGTATGCAAGTGAATTGTAACACTCTTACCTCATTGTATGCTATCTCTTGGAGGGAAAAAACACAATAAACAATGATGATAGCCATCAATGGACGATTCCTCAAGAGACTTGGCTTATTAATTATTTTCTGTTCATCAAGTCCTCCTCCTCTACTTTCATCATCGTTTAGCTCTGTTGGATTAAGTCTCCCTTGTGCAATTCTACAACGTGTATGAAGAGTTTCCTGTATATATTTATATAGATTATAAGCTTATATTTGTGAGTTAATATTTGCAGTCTTAGCTTCATTCAAATCTTAATATGATCAAGTCATACACACAATAGCTCTGGAATTCTTAAGAACTCATTTATGATCATAAGTATTGCAAAGAAATATTACCATATAGTAAAACTTGTTGATGAAAAAATATGATTACGGTTTTTGTGTACAAGTACACTATTTTATGTTAACATACTCACAGGAAGCCACCAGCAAGCGATGAGAACCGCAGTAGCATAGACGGATATAACTAAGCTCGGCAGAAAATATGGAAACCTGTAATGCACAACACCAAAGCACCTATTGAGGAAACAATTTTTGCTAGCATTTGAAAATGGATGGAGCCAAATAGTAATAGTTTAATAAACTACCTCCCAAAAACTGAACTCTGGGAAAATATATTTGGGTACTTTTCTGCAGGCTAACAGAACATGAAACAGAAGCCAAGTCAAGCCTAGCAGGAAAGGTATAAAAGCTACTAGCTCAGATTTTTAGAATCAAGAGTACCTGAGCAAGATAACCTCCAATAGCAGGACCTAGTATCAATCCTATACCTCTTGATGTACTCACCTGAAACATTAATGCAACAAAACTATTCTTCCTAAAGACGAAGTAAACATTGGCAATAATGACGAAATAAAATAAAGAGTAGACAAAAGCCTCACGACAGAAAGACTAAGAGCGTTATACTCTTCGCTAACGACTTCTGAAGCATATGCCTGAAACATGGCAAAGTAGAAAACAAAACCTGATCATTTGCTCAAATCTAGAGCAGTCACTTAATATAGAAAGATATATAGTGGTATATTCTTTCACAAAACTAAGACATACTCTTATAACTCCAAGTAAACAATTGAAGCAGCCAAGAAGAAATCTAACGGAAATTGCAAGCCAGAAACTTGTGCTTAGACCAAAGAGGGTATTGAATATGATCCTGAAAAGAGTCAAAAAACCTACTGATAAAAAATCTGTAGACAAGAAAAATCAATACATCTTTACTCTGATGAACAAAGTAAAAAAGCTAACACTGAGAATGTCCCAATGAGAATAATAGGTTTGCGACCATAACGATCAGCTAATTTCCCCCAGAAAATAGATGTCAAAGCTCTTCCAATCATGAATGATGATCCTAACAAAAGTTATCAACATCAAGAATCTTCCAAGATTAGTTTTCAAGCAACCACAAAGAGCCAAAACTTACCAACAAAACCAGCATAGAAACCAATATCTTCTTCTTGTTTTGCTATATGGAAGTCTCTGATCTGCCACAATACATATTGGTCATTCTCTAAACTCAAACCAAGCTAATTCAATGGAGTTAGAAGCAACAACAACTTAGCTTACCATGAAATAAATATATGGAAACAGTGAAGATATTGGAAGAGCTGAAATTTGGCAAAAGCTTTGAAACATTAGTATAAGAAACACACAACAAAAGCACAAAAGGAGAAAAAATCTTATTAACCAGTGCAGAGTGACACGAGCCAGATGAAGGAGAGGTGCAAGTAAGGAACGCCTCGTTGCTGTTGCTTGGTTCGATCAATGATACAGCCAGGGCAGTCTTCGTTCTTCTCCAACAGGATGGTTCTTGACTCATCATCGGCCATGATCGGAACCACTGAGTCGGACTGGTTGATGATAATTTAATTTTTATTTCATTCCAAAATTATTTAATTTGTTTTTAGGATAATTATTTTCTTCGGATGATTTTAAGAAAAAGGTTATTCTAAAGGCGCCAAATAAAGCTGAAATGATTCTGAAGAGAACCAAATAAAATATCTCAGTGGTGTTGTTTTACAAACAAAATTTTAATCCAAGTGGTACTTTTTGTAATTGATTTTTTATCTTTGAACTAAAATAGACCCGCCCATCTGCTCGACTAATTAATAAAAAAAAAAAAGAATTTGACGGATTTATTTTGGCCGAAATTTGTTGATAAAAATCTTTTTTTGCGAAAAAATTGACGGATAATTTTTTGGCGGGAAATATATACTTTTCTTTATTAATATTAATTATATTAGTTATTTATATTTAATATTTAATTAATTTTTTGGATGATATTTATGAAACTTTTCAAATGAGGTGCTATTTTTGAAAACAAAATTTTTTGTGCTATTTACGTTAATCTTATTTGATCATATATATGTGCCGAGTGGTGATATATAAAATATATGATTTGCATATAGATGTTTTTGACTGATTTAGGTAATTAAAATTTACTACTAATAAAAGAAGCTCATTGAGGCTTCTTCATGTGTCCACATCAGCATTTTCATAGTTGCTCTTATGATGCCACATAAGCTTCAAATTTTTCAATAATAAATAAATAAATTTTAATGCCACATCAGCCATTCTATGAACATTCAATTTCAGTTTTGCAAAATCAAACGCCACACTTATTATTATTAGGCTTCATTAATTACTCGGTTACATTAACATTTTAATAGACTTAAAAATGAAAAATGAAAAAAACACGTATAGGCTATAAGCCCAAACACACACAAAAATAATCCAAATCTTTTAAGCCAAATCCAAAACTACCTTTTTTAAGGCGAGTGATTTTCTTTTGTCAACCTGAAAAAAAAAGTAATTTTGTTAATGTTTAGACTATAACATTGCGTAGGATTTTCATATTGTAACTCTAAATTATGTTTTGAAATCTAATATAATATGAAACATTAGATGAGTTTAAACACACACATACAACTTTTACAAAAGGTCAAAATGGAAGAAGAAAAAATTAAAAAAAAAAAAGACCACAAAGTTAGGAAAGAAAGTATGAAATGAATAATTTATGAAAATAAAAATAAAGAATAATATGATTGAATCTAATAGAGATGGTTAACAAGAATTTTTTTTTATCTTAGAGACGATTACAATTAAATTAGAGATGGTTAACAAAAAATTATAAATATTAGAGATGATATAGATGAGAAAAAACTATATAAGAAACAAAAAAATAAAAAAATTCAATTTGTAATTAACAATTAGAATGAATAGATCAATAGTATGATACTAATAGTATCATATAGGTTATATTTAGTAAAATGTTAAAAAAAAAATATAACTTTTCATTGTATAAATAAAATTAAATTTAAAATTAAGTTAATTAACCTAAAAATGTCAATTGTTAAATTATTACCGGGCGTAGCCCGGATTTTCTTCTAGTATATAATAAAAAGTATAGATTTAGTAATAGTAGCTAAAGAAGAATGTTTTAACACATTGATTTTCTTGTTCATTAATCATATATTTTCTAGAACTGTGGTTATTAAAAGATGTGACATTTAGAATAATAGGTAATAGCATAAAAAAATTTAAAAATTGGTTGGTTTGTTGGAAAACAATTAATTTGAACAGTTACATAATTTATTTTTTTATTTTGTTTCTTTTTTGTAACATAATTACTGTGTTTAATACTTATTGTGTTATTGTCATAGACATTTAAACGCCGAGTTTTTTTTTGGTACAAGGTTAAAGTTTTAAACTCAGAGTTTTAAAACGTGGTCCATGATCCCAAACCTAAAGTTTCGTATAATACAAAGGTTGGTCCTAAAATGATTATGCCCAATATTTTCGTTGTTTTGTAGTATTTGTTATATTAATACTTTATGTTTGTTTTTTTAATGTGGACAAATAATTTTGTTTGAATACGTCTCTTTTTTTTTCACAAGTGTCTGATTTTATTAAATTGAATCAACAAACATTGACTAAAATAAATAAAAGAGAATATTACACGTAAAGACACTATTTAGAAACTTTGGCCGTAAAGATACTATTTAGAAACTTTGGCCATAAATAGACACTTTAAAAGCATTAGTCACTTTAACTCAGTAGAATTACCCTTTTACCCTGAAATCGTTGGTTTAACAAAACCTAACAAATTTAGCCGGTTTTTGGGTTTAATTTTTTAATCTCAATATCTAAACTAAAACCAATTTGTGAGAAACTTCTCTTTCTCACCCAATCCTTCACGACGATTTTACAGTTTCATTTATCTGGGCAGTTAAAATCATCACAACGCCGATAACATCATCTCGACTCCGGCGATCATCCCGACGAGTTTTCTACCGGCAAAGTCATTTCCTCGTCCCTCTCTCGTCGTTATCGTCAACAAAGCTTTCAATCGGCCGACATTAATTCGTCCTCTTCCGTCGTCGTCGTCAACAGTTGTTCTCCCGTCATCGTCTTCCTTTTCTTGTCTCTCAATCGATTCGTCGTTTCCGGCGTGTGCTAGTAACTTCTACTCGGTCCTCAAATGTAAGGTATTAATCTTCTCCAATCATTTTATTTGCTCCAATTATTCAATCGTGTGCTAATTTTATTTATAATATCCAACATTTTGAAGAGCTAATAGGTGAAGACATGAATGCTACGTTAGGTGATATTTCAAAAATGTTAATCACAAGACCTTATCTTCTTACCACAGACTTCGGCTTGCTTATCTCCTCATTGTTGACGGTGTCCTCATATCCTCAAACCAACCTATTACGTCTACATTAAAATATGTAGAGATGTTGGCAGATTTGGAGAAGTTCCTTAACCTACTGAGGTCTACGTAACTGACTGTCTATATACATGTGGATAAATGGTCAAAAAAACATGGATAATGTACTTTGGATTGATGTTTATTGTTCATGTATAAACTTATGTATTAGTATGAAACTACCATATGACTTATTAGATGACCATATGTACTGGACTGTTTGGACAATCATTAATGGACAAGTCTGTCTTTGATTTGCTGTGAATGTGTTTATAGCTCGATAAAATTATATCAACATGTCTATATACATGTGGATAAATGGTCAAAGAAACATGGATAATGTACTTTGGATTGATGTTTATTGTTCATGTATAAACTTATGTATTAGTATGAAACTACCATATGACTTATTAGATGACCATATGTACTGGACTGTTTGGACAATCATTAATGGACAAGTCTGTCTTTGATTTGCTGTGAATGTGTTTATAACTCGATAAAATTGTCTCAACATGTCTATACACATGTGGATAAATGGTCAAATAGACATGGATAATGTACTTTGGATTGGCGTTTATTGTTTATGTATAAACTTATGTATTAGTATGAAACTACCATGTGAGTCATTTGATGACCATATGGACTGGACTGCTTGGACAATCATTAATGGACAAGTATGTCTTTGATTTGCTGCGAATGTGTTTATAGATCGATAAAATTAGCACTTTTTTGTTTGCTCATCTAACATTATCATTGGAGCCCAACTTGATACAACCTCTCTAGCTTCTCGTCTTCCTCTCTTACAATAAACAGAATAATCATCACTTCTCTTTCAACCTCTCTACATTCCTCCCTCGACGTCACAGTTACATCGGCCGATGAAGAAATCGGAGCTACAAATCCATCAACACCAATCGGTATATCATGCCTTGTAGGTCGTTTCCTTTTTAAAACTTCTTCCGGAGGAGACGATGCAGAAACAGAGTCAGATCCAAACGATAACCCGAATCAGGGGGAGATTCCTAATCGACTTCTACGTCATCTCTCCAATCACAGTGGCGGTTAATTCGCTGCAAAAAACATCGTCACAATGCCTTGGTTAAGGCGGAGGCAACACAATTTAAATTGTTCCAGAGGTTTTGTTTGAAGGGAGAGAGATCGTTGCACAGTAATATTAACCAATTCAAGAAACAGTGACCCGGAGATTCCGAGACTTTCCATAGTAATTGCTTGGTCGGAAGAATTAACAACCATCGACATTGATATTGTGAGATAATTTCAGTCGGCGAAGGTAACTTTCTTTTCTCATCTGTAAATATCAACTGTTGATTTATTAGAAGGGAACCAAATCAAAACAAAATCTTTCTAACCGGTTAAGTAAATTTTTGGTTTAGATGAGTGGGGATATAATTATCCATTTATTTTTAAAAAACAAGGAAAAGTGCCTTGTACGTGAGAAGTGCCTCAAAAAGAATAAAAGTTTGTAGAAGTTCGTAAACATGTCCAATTCCCTAAATAAAATCCCCACAACTATGATTTTACAAGAATTCATTAAAACCCAACATGGCTCAAAACCAAAGCCTAATGAAGAGGATTGACATTGAGACTCCATCCCAAACATATGTCGTCAACCAGTACAAACTTTAAACACATGGAAGATGAGTAATCTAAAGAAAACCGACTTCGCCTCCGCCGTCTACCACCGATTCCGGTGAAAAAAGTCATCGCCGATAAGGATTCGACCAATAAATCTAGTGGATTTTCACCGCTTAAAAGACAATCGGAGAATGCGTCAAAAATGGACAAGTGGAGGTGGACCATATTCCGGGAAATGAGAAGAAGGTAGACATCCTAACTAAAGCTCTTGGAAGAATGAAAGTCAAAGAGATGAGAGATCTCATTAGTGTTCAAGATGTGGTTAAATATGGCTTCAAGCTTAAAGGGGAGAATGTTGGAGTAAGCTTGAAGCTTATTTGAAGAAGAAGCTATTCAAGTAAAAAGGAAATTGGGATTAGACATTACACGAAGTTGCCTATAATCTTTATTTGTATGTTTTCCTATTTAGTTAAGGAAATTGTCTAATTCTTTCTCTATAAAAGAGAGATACCAAGGTGTGGTATTCCTTAATAGTTTTAGAGATTGAAAGATCTAGAGGGCTTTAGGTTTTAAGTTATTTTCCTAAAGAAATAAAGAGAGTTATTTTTTATATTGTGTTCTTTATTATATCTCTAAAAGAAGAAGCAAGACATCTCGGTACACCTCCCTCGAGTACCTTCACTTTTCTATATCGTTTCATGCATTCCATGCAGAATTGATGACCACATAAACCAGCTGAAAATATCTGCTCAGCTTCGAAACTATTATCGAAACAAATGGCGCAAGTCATAGGCATATGTATGCTGATCTCACAATCTATTGTTTTTATAGCAAGTTTAGAAACAAAATTAGCTTGTTCTTTAATCACCACAACAGGGATACTAGATGTAAACTGTCGTCTTATGTGTTCCTGATACAAGACTCGGTGGTGAGCTTTGTATCTGATAGAGATGGTGGCTTCACAAGCTAGCGGTCGCTTCTCTCTTGTGAAGAAAAGATGGTCGATGATGGAGATCTAACACGATAGCGATCGCTTCTCTCGTGTGGGATCGATTCAAGGGGAATTGATGGATAGAAGGATGATTGACTCGTTCAATCAGTGGGGTAATCGACTCACTCGATCAATGAATGAATGAAGGATGTTGAATCACTCAACAAACTTAATCCGCAGATTCCTGACGTACTTAGTGACTCACTCACAAAGAACTACAGAAAAAATGACAAAGGACTCAACTTTGACAAGAAAACGTTTCTATTACTTTAAAATGATCAAGGGTGCTTTACAATGAATGAGAAATCAGCTTATATAGAGCTGAGTACAACGTTCTAAGACTTCAAAAAAAGAAACAAAACATTAAAGAAAATATTGGACATTAATTGTAGAATATGTCCAAATAAGGCAAGTGAGGTGTGCCTTGTATCTTGTCAACTTGGGGAGGAAGTTGTGACGTCTTGGAAGGTTCTGGAGGGTCTCAAGATTCTCACATAAGCGCACAAACAAAGAAGGAAAGAGTTGTTGGAAATTGATCTCCTTCGGCTCCATATATGGCAAGTAGTAACTCCGCATGTTCTTTGGTGGTAAGATGTATCAAAGTTCGTGTGGTACATGTCTTGTGTGGTCTAGATGTTCTCCTAGTTTCCATATGTAGCTTTGAGGTGCGTCCACGTGTAGAATAAGGAAGATTTCCTTGTTTGGCTTCATTTCGTGTGGTACTTCAGAAGGTAGTTCATCAAGTAGTTCCGCGAATAGTTCAACCGGTCTGTTAGCAAGTACATCAGATATATGTACTTATGATATCTTCGAATCATTAGCTTGGTAAATTTGATGACTTGATGTTGCCTCGTTAAAAACCTTTCTAGGTAAACCCATTGGGACAAACCCTAGATAAGGGGAAAAAAGTGCAACAGTCATATCCCCACAATATGGTGACTCGGTTCGCTGGTCTTTGACCCTTCTTGAAGTTGATTTGGAGAATCCTATCTCATGGAGACTCGCTTTGGGTTAAATGGATAGAACGATTCTTACTCAAGAAGGAGCCTTTTTGGACAGTTAAAGAGAACACAAGTGCAGGATCTTGGATTTGGAGGAAACTTATCAAGTTCAGAGATGCTGCAAAAACATTATGCAAGGTAGAAGTCGGGAATGGAGAGCTCGCCTCTTTCTGGTTTGACTCTTGGTCGCCTTTGGGTCGATTATATGACATAGCTGGGGATAGAGGTGTAATCGACATGGGTATTAATCGGCAGATGACTGTAGCAGATGCTTGGAGAACACGTCACAGGAGAAGACACCGAAACAATGCTCTTAATGCTATAGAGGATGTGTTGCATTCCCAATGGTTAGAAAGGACGGATCGGAGAGACAAAATTATGTGGAGAGGTACTCATGATATATTCAAAGAAAAGTTCTCTACTAAAGATACTTGGAATCATATTCGGACTACCTCGAACACAATGGATCGGCATAGAGGAGTTTGGTTTACACATGAGACCCCGAAACACTCCTTCTCGGTTTGCTTAGCGGCTCATGTTCGACTTGCTATAGGTGGCCGAATGTTAAGATGGAACAGAGGTGAAACGGGTGTCTGCTACCTCTGTACGAACTGCATTGAATCCAGAAATCATATCTTTTTTTCTTGCAGCTATTCAGCTGAAATATTGGAAGCGCTTGCTCGAGGATTGTTTCAGCAACACTATACTAGTGAGTGGAATCAACTTCTCACCATTGTCTCGGCTCAACGCAAGGACAATGTAGCATGCTTCTTGATGAAATACATATTTCAAACTACCGTTTACACTATCTGGCATGAAAGGAATCGAAGACGTCATGATGAAGCCCCCAAATCTGCAGCCACTCTAATACAAGGGATCGACAAGCAAATGCGTAACAGAATCACCACCATTCAACGAAAGAGAGACCGTCGATACAAGGCTAGCTTCCAACGCTGGCTTCAAAGTCGAAGTTAATCTCCAAGTTGTTCATTCAATTTTCTGATTTCAATCCTTTTCATATAAACCAAACGATGCACTAGTTGTAAAAACGTTTATTTTTTTTTTGAATCTAATTTAACATTACTTTCAAAAAAAAAATTTACTTAAATATTCTGTTCAACATGATAAAAGGTCTTCTAATTGGTAATATAAAATGGTACAATTTTTTTAGTTATTGGATTAGCCATAAGCTATAAGGATTACTAGAAAGCCAACTATCAAAACAGGTACAGTGATGATTCCACACATGATCAGCCCGTACGTCACTCGATGAGTGCAACCTCCTTCCTTCCATTCGGCTCCACATTTATAGTAAAACTTATATCCACATCTATCCATCAAACCAAAGAAAATTCCTATCTTAATTAGGCCAAAACAAATAACATAATCATATTCCAAAATTATAATAGTTAGAGAATGTAACGATGATGATACCTGCAGATTATTACGTTGCATCCTTCGATACGTGCAATCATGTGTTGGCACTTTGCACATTGACTCCACTTTTGCTGATTTGCCAAAACTTTTAGCTTTATATCATTTTTTGTAGGATTTGGACCCAATCTCTTGTAATCATCGCATGACAAGTTACTATGCCACGGAACTTTGCAGTTGATGCAAAAGGGTTCACCGCATTTAACACAACAAGTCCTAGTACTTACATCTTCTTCAGTTGATGTAGAGAGCTCGGTTTTCGACATTAATCCCGAGCACCTCGGGTTTGGACAATAAACTCTCTCCGCTACAAGAATCAACTCCTCTTCGATCCTTTGCTTCCATATCGCCTTTAGTTTAGGTGTTAAAAGATTGCCACAACTTGTAAGAGTTAGCTTAGACTCGCATTGATAATCAAGACATCTCGGTACACCTCCCTCGAGTAGCTTCACTTCTATATAATGTTTCACGCACTCCACACAGAATTGATGACCGCATATAGCAACAGAAAACATCTTCTCAGCTTCCAAAACATTATTGAAACAGATGCTGCAAGTCGCAGGCATACATATGCTGATCTCGGAAACTACTGTTTCCATTGCAAGCTTATAAGCAAAGCTAATTTGATCTCTAGTCACCAGAATAGGATTACTATATCTCAATTGTTGTCTCATGCGTTGCACATCATTCATTAGCATGGCAATGTTATCTTGCTCCGGCGTGGATCTCCCCATGACCTAGGAAGAAAAATAATCAATTATGTATAAACATGTGAGAAACTTAAACGCCAAGGAAACACTTACCAATTCGTAAATATGATCATGATCGCAACAAATTGAGATACGATCTAGACCCAACTTCATAGTTTCGGTTAGTCCTTGTTTCAATGCCGTAAGTTCAGCCTCCAAAACCGTAATGTCCGAGCCATGAATTGGTCTCTTCATCTGAAACAAGAGCTTATCGTCTTGGTCAAAAATTGCAACCCCAAATCCCGCCAATAACTGACTCGTTTCCTCGATTACTATACCCTTAAAGTAAAGCTTGTATATGGCGCCGGATGGTACTAAAGTACTTTCCTCCATAGATTTGATGTGAAGATTCTTCTACATCAGAGCGTATATATAGAGAAAACAGAGGATATATGCTTACTCGTGAGAATAGGAGAGAGTCCAAATCCAATTAGGATTATATTTTCTAGATAACTTTTTTTACACGTTTCTACATTACATATTTATCCAAAAGTTAAAATTAATAACTTTGCAAAGTACAGTTTAAGAGAGACAAAGAAAATACAAATCCTATTTCAAGTGACATAAGAAAACACAATTCAATTACATAAGAATGTAAAAGCTATTATCATTTCAACTTTTTTTTTACCAATACCATATACTAGTCATGGGCGTTCGGTTATCCATTCGGTTTCGGTTGTATTCATTCAGTTATTTTAAAAGTTCTGTTCGGTTTCGGTTTGGTTCCGGTTCCATCTGTTTTAAAATTTAGTATCCATTCGATTATTTTACTTTGAATATTTTCGGATATTTCGGTTAATTTTGGATAATTTTGATTATTTTTGGATATTTCTAGATATTTTTGGTTATTTTCGAGTATTTTTAGTATTTTATATATTTTTCAACTATTTTTAATTATTTAGTCTAGATATAACTAATATTTTTGGAAATATATTTCTATTTCGGATATTTTATGTTTTGGTTCTTTTGGTTATAGAATTTAGTATCCATTCGTTTATTTTCCAATTTTCGGTTCAGATCGTTTCGATTATTTTTGTTTTGGTTTTGGTTTGGTACATTCGGTTCGGTTTATTTACTCAGGCCTACCATGTACATTGCAAGTTACTGTCTTGAAACTCATATGATTCTTTAATAAGAAAATTCAAGTTACATAAGAAACACAAATCCAATTACAAAGCAATTCTCATTTCAACTTTTTCTACCAATACCAATACATTGCAAGTTACTGTCTCTCAAAGCTTTCATATATAACATGAAACAAGGCTCTATATAGATTTACAAACACTTGGTACAGAGTTCTTACAAGGTCACCTAACATTCTTCTTTATAGGTTCTTCAACTTCTTTTTAAGTGCAATTGGTGTCATAGCTCGCAAGACCTAGTAGTTCTGGTCCCTCCAATCTCAGGTTGTTCTCAAAGCTGTACCAAATGAGCTTTGTGTTAGAAAACCAGCATGTGGTAAGGGAAAATGTTGGTCATAAAAAAAAAAGGAAAAAACAGAACTTACTTTTGCATAGGAATGTGTTCAAAAGGTCCTTCTACTGGAATTGTTCCACACAAATCATTCCCTGAGACATCACTGCAAAAAGATAAGACAAAGAAAGTGTATCAATATCAAGTGAACGAATATACTCAAAGAATTGTGTGGCATGGTACTTAGCAATGCTGGTAATAGCTGGACTTACACAACTTTAAGGCTTGAAATAACTGTGAGTTCTCTAGGAATAGGACCGGTCAATCGGTTTTCGTTAAGCCGCCTGTGTCGTTCATGTCAAGCAATTACTTACAATGTCATAACACAGAGAGAAAGCAAAAGAAAGTAACACTAACACCTACTCACTAGCGTATTCAGCTACTGATACAAAACTAAAAACTTCATATCCTTTCCTCAAAACTTACAAAAAAACAAGTGACTTCAATTTTCCCAAAGAAGATGGGATTTTCCCGGTGAGATTGTTGTTGTACAGATCCAAACTGATTAGACTCTTCAGATTTCCAAGCTCAGAAGGTATAGTTCCTTGAATCTCGTTTTTGTAGAGTTCACTATATGACTCAAAGCAAAATGTTATATGTGTGACTGATAATGTAAATGTTTTCAGATAATCAAAAGGCAAAAGAGTGATGATTCCATACAGATATTGTAAATGTTCAAGCTTCCCAAGTTCAGGTACTAGATGTCCAGATAAGTTTGAATTCCCCAAATCCCTGCCAAGAAGAAAACATACTAGGAAACTAAGAAGCCAAATATAAGAGCAAAACAGAGACTAATGTTGAATCAGATAAGTATATGAAGTTTCTCAACAATGAAGTATTTTTCTGTTCTTCTCTATATCAAAGAATGAAATCAAGATTACAGTGATAGATTCCAATTGAAATTGAACAACTTGTACAAGAAACGAATTCAAGAATCATCAAAACAATGTGACAGAGAGAGGATCTTACAGACGAGTGACTTGATGGTGTTGATTACAAGTGACATGAAACCAAGTACAAGGATTAACAAGAGTTGGATCCCAACTCTGAACAACATTGTCTGGATCTGATAAGCTCCGGCGAAGCGCGTGAAGAGCGTCCCCTTCGGAGTTTGCTTCCGTTAGACGAATTAGAGCTAAAGTTAGGATCAGGGAAGCTGCTAGAAGCTCCCGCCGACTGTTTTGCGCCACCATGGTTTTCGCCGGAGAGAGAACTAGGGTTTCGTAATCTGACTTTTTCAAACCCTTTTACAAGTTTTGGTCTCAAGAACTAAAATGTTTTTTTGCTTATTTAAATGTAAGAAAAACATTGGAATAAATAACCATTTTCTGATTTGCAATTTTCTCAGTGTTCAAAATTTTTAAAATTTGAAATTACTAGTGTGCAAAAAATATGAATAAAATACAAGAGGTTTTTAGTATTTTAGCAACATATATAAGACGACAGTGGCTTTGATAATTGTTTTTTTAAAAATTGATTCTGTAAAACCAAAACCAAAAAAAAATGATTTAGGCTTTGTATGGCTGCAGTTTTTAGAACAGTTTTTGGATTTTAATTTTGCAAAAACTAATAATTATCCATTCATGATTAAGAAAAAAGTAGATTTCTTAAAAAAAGAGAAACTAGATTTTAAGAGATTTTATTTATTTCTTCATAAAATCCAAAAACCAAATTTTGTGAGCTTTTTAGAAGATTTATGTGATATTTTTTTTTTTTTTTTAAATATGTTATGTTTTTTTTTCTACATCATTGTTTTGGTATTAATATGAGATTTTCATTTAATTTCTATGTAAGAGTTGGTTTTATTTACAAAATATATGTTTATATGCAATATACCTATGTTTAATTTTTTCTGCATCTTTTAAATTTTTTATTATTAAGAAAATATTTATTATCATTGTTTTAGTAATTTTTAAACAGAAAAAAAAAACTATAAATTAAAATAGAGAACTTAAAAACGTTGAAAAATAAATATTACTAGGTTTTAACAAACCGCGGACAATCGGTTTATTTAGTTCTTATACTAAATATTTGAATAAATTTGATATCCTAAACTTATAAATATAAATTTCTAGTGATTAGTGAAGAATCGTAATATATGATTTAGATATTATTGATTATTGATTTCGTGATTGAATATAGTGTTTTTAGGGATGGAATGTGATCATATTTTGATTTCAAAAACGACATAAATTTCTTATTTTTGTTGAACGGTTTAGATTGAAGGGAATTAATTTTATTGAACAGTTTAGATTGCATCGGATCATATAAAGTTTAGGAGATTGTTAAGACCAAATTACCCTTAATGATTTTGAATAGCAAAGAACAAAATCCAAAATTGAAATCAAAATTGAGGCCAAATTAGACAAAATTTCAATTTGTACTTCCCTTTTAATAATAAAGGGATGTAAAAAACTAAAAGCTAAACAAATTGCCATTCAAGATTTTGCAAAATTTAAAATCTACAACAAAAATCACAAACTACAAAAATCAAAAACTAAAAACCAAAATCCAAAAACTAGAAACTAAGAACCAATTAAAAACTACAAAACATTCAGAGCCTTAGTTTTTCAAACTTACATGTCAAATACGTTACTTTCTCTTGGTAAAAAAAAAGCAGAAGACTTTGACTTCTACGTATAATTACATAATTCGAAACGGCAACTTGTAAGACCAACTAAATTGTAGGGACTTTATGAGTTTTTTACAAGAATTTAAAAAAAAAACATAAACCAAATAAAAAATCAGAATTTTGATATTAAATAAGAGGTAAAAAAACTAGGAAAAATTACCATTTATTTCTAATTTACCCGTTTAATATCTCTAGTATTAAATTTGAAAGAAAAATACCTTAGTTAATATTAGAGGTATTAAACGGCCAAATTAAAAAAAAAACTTATTTTGTCTAAATAGTCATCCAATGATATAAACACCTAAATAAGATACACATCTTACAAGTTCTTATTTAGGTGTTTTAATTTATAAAGTGCACTTATGTAGCATTATATTATTGGATGATTATTTAGACAAAATAAGTTTTTTTTTTCCTTTTATTCGCAAATCGATTTCTTTTTCTCTCCTCTTTCTTCCCTTGATTTTTCTGAAACTCGACAAATGAACTCTCTTCATCATCTCTCTTTTCATCATCTCTCTCTTCTCATCATCTTATCATGATCCACAAGATCTGTGATCCGTCAAGTCTCGATCTGTCACGATCCCCATCAAATCTCGCCATGTCTTCATCACCGGTGGATTAAGTTGAATCGGTGAAATTAGATGTGTTTCATGAGCTTGCAGCTAAAAAAACTTTGATTGTGTTTGATTTATCTGCATCTGCTTCCTCCGCTTAAAATTACGGCCTTTTTTCAGCACGACGTTTTCTCTCAAATCAATTTTTTCTTAATCAGCTCAATTCATCTAGTTGTCGTTTTCGTTGAGGAGATTCGCTGTAAAATTGAATGGATCTATGGATTTTATGTGATCGGAATTTAGGGTTAGGACTCCTGAGACTAGGTTAGGGTTGGTGGTTGATTAATATAAATATCTTTTAATCAGAATTCAGTGTCTGTTGGTTTGGAGTGAATGATTCTTTGCTTCTATTGAATTTTGCTTCTATTGAACTTTACTTCTTACTCGAAAAGCTTATAGTGAATGATTCTTTGATCTATTGAATTTTTGCAGATTTCAGTGTCACCAGAGTTTCTAAACAACCACATAGAAGCAGATAATGAAGCTTCAACTAAAGATGCAGAACATGCAATTATCTCTTTGAGAGATATTCAAACGTTTACATTTGAAGCTATAGAAAAAGCTAAGTGTTTTTCATTGTTAACTAGATGAATACCCGCACGTAGTGCGGGTTTATGTGTTACTATTTTATATAATATCTTTTCATATAAATAAATTTAAATGCATTATTTTTGAAACATAATTATGACTTGTAATTATTTTTTAAAAGTTCAGCTATATTAGTATATAAGAAAAACCAATGAGCTTGAATAGCTTTTTGGTTGTTGTTCAAGATTCTTAGTTCTTTGATTTAATTTTTATATGTTTTTATTTGTCTTATTTATATATATATATAGTTATAATTGTAATGGTTAGATTCATCTTTAACTCGAACCATCAATTATACTTTTCTCATATATATATCTGATCTGATTATTTATAGACCTAAGATCCTAATCTTTTCACTATCATGGATACATACAACAACAATATAAAATATATTGATACAATAGCATGTAATTATCTTACTTGCGTGGTTTAAAACTTGTCTAACTTCATATTAAACAAAAAATTCTTTGTTCCAACCATATCATTATATGCTAGTAATTTAATTAAACACTTTAGATTTCTCTCTTTCCATATAGCTAAAAAGTCTCGTATTTTTAACTTTTTGGTATGTCTAATGTCTCAAAGGTTCATTACATGAAAAAAACTTTTTGTTACCAATTTACTATTAGACACAAAAATAAAAAATAAAAATGTCATATGATAAGTTGTAAAGTAGTGTTTGGTACTTGAGCATGATTTTGTATTTTTTAAAGTTTTAAAAAGGTAGTTAAAAGTGATATTAATGGAAGATTTAACACAATAGAAGACTTTTCATTTTCCCTCAATTAGTTATGCTAAACTTTTTGTTAAATAATGTAGAATGACATATGTAATTTTCTTGTGTGATGATGTGGCAATCATATGGAGAGCGTTGACCAACTTTCATATATATGATTTGTTTCTCTGATTTGGTAACATGAATTGTAATAGCATTACATCATTGAATGTTATATGTTATTGAATTGTGATAAATGCATGTTAATTAGTCTGTTGCGTATGGTTTAGTTTAGGTAGCATTGATGATGTAAGCTCTTGAATTTTGCAAGTTCAGATTAGGTAGCATTAAAATATGTCTCAATCTTCTCTTACAAATGAATGAGTCTTTGCTCTCTTGAATTTTGAAGATTTCAGGACCACCAGAGTTTCTAAACAACCACATAGAAGAGATAATGAAGCTTCATCTAGAGATGCAAAAAATACAATTATCTCTTTGAGAGATATTCAAACGTTTACATTTGAAGCTATACAAAAAGTTAAGTGTTTTTCATTGTTATTTTGTTTATCTGATTTGGTATCATGAATTGTGATAGCATTACATCATAGAATGATATCTATTTTTGAATTATGATAAATGCATGTTAACTAGTTTGTTGATCATGGTTTAATTTAGCTGAAAGTCTTTGTGATTGATTTGTGTGATTGATTTCTCTCTTGTAAATGCATGACTGATTTGTTCTCTTTTCATTGAATGCTTGGTAGGTTTAGATTAAGGGTCTGAATGTGCAGCGCGTTCCGTAAACAGCTAGGTGTGCTTTTAATTTTTCTTACCATTCATCACTACTTTGCCTTTTATCTTTTCTGATAATCAATTATAATAAAAATCAAAAAGGGAAGTGTGGTTCAACTTTTAGCAAACCGCATAATATTTTTAGCATATGTCTATTTTAGTGTGGTTAGGACATTGCAAGGTACGGTCCGAAAACCAATCTATTTTGACACAAAAACTGGAAAACAATTTTGGCGTGCTACTAATTATTTAAAGTACCACTCAAGAGTGTGCAATTACCCTTATCTCCTTAATGAGTAATTGAGGAGAATAAATGATTGGGTGAACGACATGTGGCCCCCCCAGAAAGTTTCATATTGCACAACAACTACACCGAATTCGAACCTCTATTTCAGTCCCCACAAAATAAAAGTTAATGTCCAATTTCTCCCTAAATCGAAAGTTCGAATCCTTGGTCTTCATATATTCAAATTTTATGGTTTATCTTTGGTTTACTGTGTCAAACCCGATACCAAACCCAATCCAAATAAACTATACCGAATTAAAACCGATTCGAGTTATCACCCGAAATAAATATCAAATGTTATTATTCAACATCAATAATATAATCCAAATCTTCTAATGGATTAAGAAGGTTTAAACAATAATTAAAAAAAAAAACAAAAAAAAATTGCATCTTTGTCTTCTTCCTTCCTCCCTTCTCTAATCCCAATTTTTTTTTTCTCAAAACTTAAAGAACAACTTACAAATTCATGGATTGGTAAAAATTTTTCCATGTGAATTGATGATGTTAATCAAAACCCAAATATGGGACAACTATGCCTTCTTCGCAGTCTTTTGTCTGGGGCCCACAATACATTTTCCACACATTCCACGTTTATTGGTAATAACTCTTGTATTTATTTATTTCCTTTTGTATTTACTTTTAATTTTCTTTGTATTTCTGTATTTTAATTCTCTCTTCTTTTTTTCTCAATAAATTACATTTCTTTCTTCTCTCTTTTTCTTCTCTCTTTCATTCTTCTCTCCTTTTCTGTCGAATAACAGTGCCGATAAACCTCCGCCTACGCCCCCGAATCTTCCGCATCTGCCGCCGGATCCAAGTTTTCTGACGTCCATTTAAGCTCCAGAGGTAAGTTTCAAGTTGGATTGAAATAAAATTAAAGTTTTGATTTTTCCTCCTTTTGCATCGAATTATGGTTTGGAATGGAATTAAGGTTGCCGTTTATGATAGTTTGATAATCTCTAGGGTTTGGATTTTGGATTTTCTTAAAGATCTAGGGTTTGAATTTTGAATTTTATTACCTTTTGATTTTCATGTGTTTGGCTACAGCAAATAATGCCACTTAGTTATTGTATTTTTGTACCTGTTTTGAGTCATTTATCCACTCATTCGTAATCTATATAATTAAAATTTGTTTTAAATAATTGTATTTTTAAGTAACATTTTTGTAAAAGCTGCAGAAGTAGTTGAAAATAATTAAGCAATATATGACAAATCTTATCCATACTAAATTTATCATTTTTTGTTTATAATTATATTCACAAATATTTCTGTTTGGAATCAAGATTGTGTTCTATTTTTTAAATGTCAAAAAACTGTTATTCCTTATTCCTTAAATTCCTCACCTTTCATTATTTTCTTCGGTTGTATATAAAAACTGGTTTTTGAAAAATTAAAAAAATCATTTCCACTATTCCAACACTCCACCATCTCTCCGAAACTACTTAATTAAAATTGTTGTATATAAAATTAGAGAACCCCTTTTTTAATATAATTTTTTTCAGAAATTCTTATCCAAGTTTTGCATAACACAAACAAAAAAATTTTAGACGTGATCACACGTATCCTTCCAAGAGAATTGTCCAAAAACAACAATTTTCCCAGAAGTTCTTCTTTGAAGGATGCCAACCATAGAAGTTAACTTTATGTGAATCAAGTTATATTTATTGGTATCAGTGAATCAGCTCCAGGTACGTATATCTCCAACCCAAAATTATTTTTCTTCTTGTTTCTCTCATTTTTGTGTTTTCTATTTTCTCACGTATATATGGCTCTGATATTATATTTTTTTTTTGTGTGTTTATATATATAACACTTGAAGAGATGTGTTTCTAGAAGAAATCATGGATAGATTGTGAAGTTCATATAACATTTTTGTTTTTTTGTTCGTTGGCTTGTTTTTTTTTTTTTTATAAAATCTCTAATGAGCTATTTTAGTTGAATTAAATTTAAAATATTTTTTTCATTTTTTAAATGACGATCTGGTACAATAATTATTTGTATAAAAATTATAAAAGATTTAGTAGATATTGAAAATAACTTTTGCTATACAAAAAATATTAATAAAATACAAAGTTTTACTATTATCGTCTATTGAAAAAAAAACACAAATATTAATATCAGTTGTTAATAAGTGATGTAAATAGTTGAAATCAATTCTTTTAATCGACACTAATACTAAAATCACTTAAATAAATTGATTGAAAATTAACATCATTTTCTGCAACTGATACATATTCACATTAATTACAATAATCGATGTAAATATTTTGTATATTGACATCAGTTGTTAATTAACTGATGTAAATTATTTGTATCATCACTATCCGAATCATTTATGTTAGTGATGTGAAAGTCTTTTACATCATTTACAACTAATACAAATATTAAGAAAAAAATGATGTAAACTAAACTTTTTTTGTAGTGTAGTATTCACATAAATAAATACCATAAATCCCAAACAACAAGATCAATCATCCCAAAAAACATACATCATGAAATACATAAATAAACCGTTCACACAAAAACAATGACGCAAGTGTTTCATCCATTTTTCTCCAAACATAAACAGGACCAATGGTCCCTCGCATTCTCTCTGTGGTATAAGGTGGCTTGTGGAATCTCGATGGGTTCTGTTTACGCTTCTTCTCTGGTTTTTTGCCACCCTCACCCTCGTTCTCATCCTCATCTCTTTTTTTCTTGTCATTCTTCTTATCATTACACTTCCCTTTACCCTACTTCCCTTTCTTCTAGTTTTCCTTCTTCGGCGTCTCATCATCGCCTTGCGTCTCATCAACACAAATATCCGCTTCAGTAGCTTTATTACCTTCGGTCTCATCTTGAACATGTCCTTCAAAAGAAAACAGAACCATTGATACCAACAAACATCAAATATTAAAAACGATCAAAGATTGACATAAGAATATACCTTTTGGAGAGCCTCTAACATAAAGAACCATGTCAGTGCATTTTTTCACTACATTTGGACCAACATCCTCAAATAGTGACACATTTTCACCAATTTCCTTCTCCATATACACATTCTCCTCAAATGGTAGAACACTCTCACCAACATCCTTCTCCACATTTACATTATCTTCATATGGTGGATGTCTCTCACCATCTTCCTTCTCCACATTCACATCGGAATTCACATTCTCCTCAAATGGTAGAACATTCTCACCATCTTCCTTCTCCACATTCACATCGGAATTCACATTCTCGTTAAATGGAGGTACATTCTCACCAACTTGTCTTCTTACAGTGGTTATAAGCATTTGATTGTATTCTCCTAACATCTCCACAACTTGCTTAAAGCCTGCATCAATTGCTTCTCTCAAAGTGCTAATGTCCGGACCATTTTTTGAGACATGTTCCTCCGTTGGCTCACCGCTTCGAGAACGCACATCTTCGTCAAACAAGTCCTTCCACCATATTTTCTTCCTCTTTTTGATTAAACAGGTTCTCCAACTATCAACAACTGGATCAACAAAACTTATCCCATCATCAACAACATTACCATCTACAATGCGTCTCAACAAATATTTCTCTTCGTCATCCGGTTCAAAAATGCTAGAGATATCCTATAAAAATTCAAACATCAAAATAATTATATTCAAGCACATAGTCACATATAATAAGATATAATTCACAAATCTTACATTTACACTTCCAAGCTCCTCAATTATCTCTTCCAATGAGAACTCTTTCATGACACTATTAGAGAATTTACTATTACACATTCTCGGACACTCATTCTCGAACCTTATAGGGTCTCTAAACTTTTGTCCCAACTATAGGATAGCCTCAAATGATAAAATCTACACATTCAATGTAAACGTCACATAACTATTATTTTTAAGTCTAATAATGCATTTCATCATATAGAATACTATAAATTGTTACCTCTAATGGAAAAATAAATCCAGAGAAACATGTCTCCACTTTTGCTTTCCCATTCATGTTGTTTATTATCGACTTAATCCCTTCCATACATCCATCAAATGTGAAACGATCCCATGGAAATGTCTCGCATGCATGCACATCATCAATAATTTTCAGCAAGAAACGATCAATGTTACCATCAACCTTTGACTTTGCAACAATCACCTTGCACAAAAATAGCAAAATAGATAACTTCTTTCTATCTGCCTTCTTCCTTTCTCCACAATCATTCATTTCATTCAGCTTCTTTTCAACATATATGATTTTAATCCTTGATACATTTTTAAACATCTTTTTTGATAATCATACTGGGCTAGAACTCCTTAGGGTACTCATAACACTCAAAACCACAGAAGAGCGCATGCTCTTTAATGGAGTACCTAATAGGCACTCCATTCACCACAAACCAGCACTTTCTATCCATCTCTGTCTGTGATGTGCGAAGCAAAAGCATCCACATGCCTTGAGTCATGTGGTTTTTCTCCTCAGGCATGTGGAATACATGCCTAAACTGTGAATGCGCTTTGAACCATGGCAAATCTTCTTTAAACCCCTCCAAATACTTCACTGTCTGCTGCACAGTGCATCTCGTCCCTACCTTACACGTCTTTTGGTATTCGCTTGGACCAAAGAACATCCTTGTGGCTGCATTTGTTGTTCCTCATCATCAATTTCCAGAAAATTCATACACAAACATAAAATTAAAGAGTTCGTTGCAATAGTTGTACTAGTTATCTCAGCCCAACATTATCAACTTTTCTCAGAATATAATTTTGTAATGCAAACCAATATATGATTGATCACGTTAACGTATAAATCCATGCACCCAATGGCGGATCTAGCCATTTATTTTACCAGGAGCTAATATTATATATACCAAAAAATAAAATATTTTTTCTCAAAAAAATAACAAAATATATTTTTTTTAAAAACAATTCTACACTATTATTTGGAAGAATAATTTTACTTAACAACTTTTTTATTTTTAAAAAAGTAGATATCTCCAAAAGAAAATTATGAAATGAAAAAATTATACTTTTCCATGGACCACAAAAATATAAAAAATGAAAATATTTGTAGCATAAATATTTTTTCACTCAAAAAATGTTTAAAAGACTTGATTATTAAGAATAAAATATATATAATAACTATTTAGTACTTCAAAAAATTAAAAAAAAAGTAGTTAGTCGAATCATGAAATATTGATTTTCTAACTTCAAAAATCAATTAAGAAAAGGAAAATGAAAAAATTATGTTGGATAAAAGATATTGATTGTATTGTAATAAAGAAATAAGAAATTATGTGTGGAAAAAAGGAAACAAAGTAATGCCAAATTAGAAATAACTTTCAGTTTTGAGAAGTGGTTATTTTAGTGGGGGCAGAATTAATTTTTTAAGGGAGACAATCTGTTAAATTCTTAGAAGTGTATAAGGAAATTAGAAAATTTGGAGGTGACAAGTTCCCCCTACTTGCCATACGTAGATCCGCCCTTGCATTCACCAATCACACAACCCTATACTAATAAGTTATACTAATTATTTTCTAGTTTTCTTTATACACTATATCAATATCCTAACAAAAATTTCAGATATTTGTATATACTTCAGATTTTTCTTCTTCCGATTCGTGAAGGTTTTCCGGATTTTATTCGTCACGGTTTTCTTCTTCCACTTCTTTTTCCTCTTCCTCTTCTTCACAGCTTTCTTCTTCCACTTTTTTTTTCCTCTTCCACTTCTTCTCGGTTCACATCAGCTTCACGGATCGTGTCATCACGGATCCTCTCATCTTCACTCTCACTCGAATTTGAAGGATCGACTAACTTTGCACAAACCATAATTCCCTTGCAAAACAACAACCAAATTTTGGTTAAAAAAGAAATTAGGGTTCGCATTCAAAACAAAACGCCGTTATGGAACTTACAAACAATAGGAGAAATCCGGCTATGGAGATTTGGAACGGCCGCGGAAAACGACGGATTCTAAGGGCGATGATAATGGCGACTGGTGAAGAAGAAGAGAGGAGAGAGATCCGGCGATAGAGATTTGGAGAGATACGGCGACGGGAGGGAGATTTACTCGACGAGAAAGGTTTTTCGATCGAAATTGTCGGTCGAAGAAGAATACGGTAGTCGATTCGATTTTTTACAAAATTTCATTTGATAGTTAGGGTAAATATTTCGATTTTAGGGGAAACCAATTAGAACTTGGGCGGATCCGGTTCTAACCGCGGATATGCGGTTGGATCTTGTAAATTTCCTAAAGACACAAGGTTCTTTAGTAATTCATCATGGTTTTCTATTTAAAATTAAATGAAAACAAAATTAGATAAATATGGGTGGCAAAGTAGAATTATTTTTGTGAAAAAATGGCATAATAGATAATTTTCCGTGCGGTCCATCTTTTTCTTTATTTCTTTTTAATTCCAAAAAATCAGAAAGTTTTTACACAAATAAAGATAATCAGTTTAAATTCTTTTATTCAAAAAAAAATGTTTTGAGAATTTTAAGATGTTAAAATAAATTAATCAAATTTAATAATTATTACATCTGTACCATAATTGTAATATTCATCATTCACATATTATTGTAAACCGCTCTTATGCAACAATCGCATGTGTTCCGCATAATGCGTTTCTCTCGTTTAAACCGCAGTTAAACCGCATCGCACTACTTAATCCGCTTGTTCCGCACCACCTAGTCCGCTTAAACCATTCGGAGTAAGGGAGTGAATGTGCAGCGCGGAACACTGTGGTTCCAAGTGTGGTAAGTCATTTTGTCACCATCCACACTCACTTTTATAAGTTAATAATTTTAATTAAAACATCAAAAATAAGCAAAGTTTTGGACCGCAACAATATTCTTAATCATATAAAAGTAAAATTGAAGAACACATGTAATAGGGTGTGGTTCGTATGCAGTCCACTATCTTTTTTTGTTTAATATTTATTTTATATAAGATAAATAATTATTAATAATAACAACAACACACAAATTAATATTTTATTACTTCTAATATATTTCAAAAAAGTTTTATTCAATATGTAAGTGAGACAATGTACATGTCTTTCATTTTAGTTGTTTATAGTTTCTTATAAAAATTTAAATCATAAATCTATAATTAATAAATTAATTTTACATTTAACTTTATTAATTACTGAATATTATACACTAACTAATAAATTAGTACTAGATTATTTTATAGAATTATTAATAAAAAATCTAAACTTATAAATAAGTTCACTCGTTACATATCTTTATAGTTATTATTAATCTTTTTAGTCAATTCTATATATTTATATATATAATCACGCATCTAATAGTTCTACTTACACATCTAATGATTTATTTCAATATTTTCGTATAATTTTCTATCAGTTCATGAGTTTTAATTTGTAAATATATATATATATATATATATATTTATTTATTTATTCAAAGAAAATATAAGAGAATCTTGATTTTAAATGTTTGCTTATTTGGTCATTAATCATTAGTTATATACAAAAATGTAATTATATTAGTATTACTAATCTATTTTAATATATTAAATATTTAGCTCGTACTGCTTATTGTATTCGTCACCATTCAAATATTTGTCTAGAATCGCATAATATGTTTTTCACCATTCAAATATTGATTCGCACATTTGCTCCGCACTAACCGTACTTGTTCCGCATGATGCGTTTCTTCAGAACGAATCACAATTAAACCTCACCGCTTCTGCTAAACCGCTTGTTCCGCACCGCATCATCCACTGTCACCACTCGGAGCCTAAGTAAAAGCTCTCTGTGATTGATTTTCTCTCTATGTTTAATTTCAATACTTTAACTTAACACCTAACCATTTTTTGAAGCTATTAAAACCAAAGCTTTTCTTTGCTTAAAGCACATAACTTCAAACTATAAAATATTTGTCTTATCTTTTAAAACTCATAAGAAGGTTATGGATTCCTTCAACCCTTTTCGTAATCATCTTTCAAGCTTTTTAAACCTCTTAACTAGTCAACAAGAGAACCAAACCGTTCTACCAATTCAATATGAACGTTTTTCACCAACCATATCATCAAACGTCCATGTGTTTAGTACACAGTGGTCTGATGATCCAAGCGAAGTTGAAGCGCCAATTGTAGAGAAGAAATCAAAATGCAAATGGTCTCCAACTTTTGGTCCTTATAAGTGTCTAGCTGAACACGTCAAAGGATTTGTTGTTTCCAACGAGCAAAAAGGCAAAGCTTCCTGACAACGCATATCAGAGTATTTTGCAGCAAGTCAGAAGCTCAAAGGTCTGGAAAAGAGAAGCACATTATGATGTAAGCAGAGGTTTGCAAAGATAAATGAGGGTGTGAACAAGCATGTGAGAAGCTTTTTTGCTGCAACCAAGTAACAAACCAGTGGCCAAAATGATGATGATTTGGTGAACTTGGCTCATCAGATCTTTTACAAAGACTATGGTACCAAGTTCACCTTTGAGCATGCTTGTAGGGTGGTTTGCCATGAGCAGAAATGGTGCAGTGAGTATACTACTAATGGAACATCAAAGAGAAGAAAGTGCTTTGAACAATCTATTTAGTCATCATCCTCTGTTCCAGTTGGCATTGAAGAGAACCAAAGCCAAAGCCAAATATGTTCCCCTGGTGTTAAGGCAGCAAAAGCCAAAGCTAAGCCAAGTATTATGTTTGGTGAAAAAAATGGCAATCTGAAAGAGGTACAACTTATTTGGGATATTAAGGAGAAATATTTGGCTTTGAGAGAGAAGCTAATTAACAAATAAGAGAAGATTAGTCTGACTAAATTGTTTGATAGTCTCTTTGCCATAGAGATAACTCTTAATAACAAGGTAATCACTGATCTGTTGTCTTAATCTTGTTGCTTGTATGTTTTTTAGTTTATGTTCTTGCATAACCCGTCTGTTGTGTTTCAGTATTCTAGTTGAATGTTTTCTTATTTGACAATGTTTAGTCTTGTTGTGTTTCAATATGACTTGTATGTCTGTTGTTTTTAGTTTAAGTTTCAATATGACTTGTTTCACTTTGTTTAAGTTTATGTTCCCAATATGACATTGTTGTTTTACTCTTGTGTTTACGCACTCTTGAGTGAACTTGAGTGGACTCTTAAGTTTATGTTCCTAAAATATGACATTGTTGTTTGAGTTTATGTTCCTAATATGACATCTTTGTTTAAGTTTAAGTTTCAGTTTAAACTTGTCTTCAGTTTACGTTTAAGTTTAAGTTTAAATAAACTTGTCTTCAATTTAAGTTTGAAGTTTAAACTTGTCTTCAGTTTAATGTTGGTTTCTTGTCTTTATTTGCTCTTAATGTTGGTTTCTTGTCTTGTGTTTGTCGACGAAGAAGAGACACAAGTGATGTCAAACCAAACGAGTGCAAGTGAGTCTTTGTGTCGTCTCTTCTTTCCATAAGTTTGGTTTTATATCACTTTTGTTTTTTACCACTAGTTTGGTTTTGTATCACTTTTGTTTGAGACCACAAAACAATATTGAGACAAGTACTTATATTGAAAACTATATAATTTTCTCTATAAAATCATACGAAACCACTCTTATTTCTCCACTCAACTTCACTCTTCTTTGTTCCAATCCAAAAAACAATCTTCTTTAAGTAAAAAGAAAAGAAATTCTACTTCATCCAAAATTGGTCTTCATCCAAAATGGTTGGTTCTTCGCATTATAATCTCGACAAAATGATGGATGACAATGTCATCAATATATCGATCAAGCTTTAGAGAATTATGGTGATCGTCGCCAAGGCTAGCCACCAAAAAAGAGCATATATTGAAAGAGACCGTGAAAAAGGACACATCTAGTTATGGAACGATTACTTCAAAAGAGATTTGACATTTCTTCTGCATATATTTTGACGCTGTTTTAGAATGAATAACCCGTTGTTCATGCGTATTGTTGATCGACTCTCAAATAAAATTCCATACTTCGAACAAAGAAGAGATGCTAACGGAAAACTCGATTTCTCATCACTGCAGAATGCTACAACAGCAATTTGTATGATGTCGTATGGTTTAGCGGCTGATGCGGTTGACGAATACCTCCAGATTGGTGAAAGTACTTCGATGTTATGTTTGGAATTTTTTTTGGAAGAAATCATATATTTGTTTTGGGGATGAGTATCTAAGAAGACTCATACGAGAAGATCGTATACGACTACTCCATATTGGAGAGATACGTAGATTTCTCGGGATGCTATGAAGCATTGATTGTATGCACTGGGAGTTGAAGAATTGCCCCACCGCTTAGAAATGGAAATATACACTTGGATCTGAAAAATCAACAATCGTTTTAGAGATTGTTGCTTTCCAAGATCTTTGGATATGGCACGCATTTTTTGGACCTACAGGTACATTAAACGATATCAATATTCTCGATCGCTCACCTGTTTTGATGATATATGATATAGCTCAAATTACCTTAAGCTTACTCCCTCAAATAGGATATCGTCGTTAGCACTTAAGGGTCAATTTCCACTAAGCTCTCGTTGTTCACACAATAAACTTATGATGATTAATATTAAGCTAGACTAAGTAGATAAAAGTAAAAAACAATAAAACAGCAAATTGAGTTGTAGATTCAGGAGATTAAAGTGTCAGGTCTAGGGATGGTGTCGGGAAGTAGATAAATTTTAAATCTAGCTATGATCAAAATTGTTATCGAACTATCCTTGAACTTAAACTCTAATTATAGAATAACTAGTGATGTTTCGTGAAACTCACTATGCCTAGAGCTTAGATTTCTGGTGATGTGCCGTGAAATCTTATACCTAAACATGCATGCTAACCGAGTTCGATAAGTTCACCTAAGTAGATAGACCGATTCTTATTGCACACTTATAAACCAGGCTCATCTATAATTAATAGTTCTGATAACATATACTTATGGTGTGTATATCTATTTTCTAATATCAAGTTCTAGGTGATCAATCTGAAACCAGAAGTAAGAACAATTATAGATGAAAGACTCTAAAAATAATCCTAAGGGGTTATCGATCTACTAATCAATCTAAATCTCTAGTGAGACTCCCTAAACCCAACAAGGTGATTACTCGGACATGATCAAAGGAACACAAATCATAATCTGAATAAATTTCATTGAATTATAATATGAAGAAGAGTAGAAGGAGTTCATAATCTTCTTTGCAGGGATAAGATTCTTCTCTCCAAAAGTATATCTCTTACAAAACTTTCATAGGTCTAAACAATGACCATAAAATTATGTATATAGGTTACTAAAAATATGCAGGGTCTATTTTGCAAATAAGGAAAACTTCAGAGACTTCTTAAAGACTTGGTGAAACGTAGAAATTCTCTTTGCCAAATAAGGGTGTCGATCGACATAGACGTGATGTCCATCGCTTGAAAAATGTCTCTGATAGTCTTCACTGCTGAAAAGTTTCCAAAATTCTTTATTAAGCTCCATAGCTCTCAAATGTATAATTACACATGTAATGGCTCAAAACATACGAAAAGGACTAGAAAAACTCTAAAAACTATTCTAAAACTATGTTAGAAATCAGTAAAAATCATGATATATCAACTCTCCCAACTTAGCCTTTGCTTGCCCTCAAGCAAAACATAAAGCTGAACCTGTTGAAGAGGTTTGAAAAACATGGAAACTCCCGATCTCGCTGGCTTATTACCATGATCATACAAATCAATTCCATGTAAGAAACAGTTCTAGTCAAGTCCTAACCACCATATAATTCTCTACTAGCTTACACAACATCCTAGATTCCATACCAAATCTCACAACATCTGAGATGGGTACACTCAGTATGATGTATCCGATTTCACACATTCGGAATCAATCAGGTTTTCACAAGTGGATCTTACCTATTCTACATATATGCCTTCAAATCTCGGTAATATGAAACTGATTTGGTTGAACATAGATGACAAAAATTTGGTCCGAATCAAGCTTAAATTTTATTGTTATTCAATTTTTTCATTTCTATGTATTTTGTTTTACTTTTATATTTACAATTTTAATATTTCTAATAATTATTATGTTTTGTTAAATAAAAAACTACATTATATTTATATATATATATATATATATATATATATTTAATAAACCTACTTAAAAACTTCACTATTGGACAATAAAAAATGTAAAGATTCAACAAAAAAACTCCAAACTTTAAATTATTTAAAATTAATATTATAAAAATGTAAGGAGCTTCAATTAGGACTCCTCAATGGATTTGCTCTAAGGTGTGTGAATAAGCAGGCTACTAATCACAGTAAACATAGATGATTTGATAAAATGTTTCTTAAGTTTTAAAGCCTTAAATCAAGAAAAAAAAACTTATGAGAGAAAAGTTTTCAGCTCACTTATTAAGCTTTTCTATATATAAGATATAATAATAGGTTATTGACAATTGTTTTAAAAATCATATAAATAACTCATCCTTAAAGTCTTCAATTAAAAAAAAACAAGAAAAAAAACAAAAAATCTCCTCATAATATTTTAAAATTTGAATTTTATAAAAATATTAAATTTTGAAACTTGCATATGGACTAAGTATGAAATTATTCATAGTCCATACATCTATCTCATTAGTTATCTTTGGTAATGAACATTAATTTGTGTCTAGTTATATTTTCATTCCTGCTTCAACTCTCTAATGCAATCATTTCTTAGACGTTGTTTAGGATGTTTGATAAACTCATAGCTAACTTTCTCAATAATGGGTTCGTCAGTGGTACTGGAACATCTCACGTCATTGAGGAAATGCATTCGATAAATGTTGTTGTAAATTTACTCAGTCAATTGCTTAAATCTAGAAGTAATTTGATAAGAATGACATCTGGTAGCGAAATGAGGTTATAAAGCCGTTTAAATTAGTTGATTTGCCACTATAGTATTCAAACTGATAAAGAACATGAATCAAAGAGATATGTGAAATATTTTCTGTATTTCTCATCGTAACAGAATGTACAAGTATGAGTTTATATACTCTACACTAAACCGAATAAACCAATTACAATCTAAGTTAACCGGCTAAACCAGACTGTCTATATATACAATCTAATAGCACCCCTCAACCTTGAGCTTCATAGATGTTAAGAACTCCAGGCTTGATGTTGTTAGCTCTGAAGAGCTCCGGATAAAGAGGTTTAGTAAACATGTCTGCAAGCTGGTTATCATATCGAACGAACATGGTCTTGAGAATCCCAGCTTCAATACATTCCTTGACCTTGTGACAATCACGTTCTATATGTTTTGTTCTCTCGTGAAACACAGAATTGCTAGCAATGTGTAAAGCTGCTTCATTATCACTATATAAGTAAGCATGTGCTGTGAAAGGAACCTTAAGAGCTGTCAATATGTATCCAATCCATATGAGCTCCTTAGTAGATACAACCATAGCACGATACTCAGCTTCAGCAGTACTCATTGAAACCACATCATGTTTCTTTGATCTCCAAGATACCAAAGAAGAACCAATAAAAAGAGCAAATCCAGTCACACTCCTCCGACTATCTGGATAGGTTCCTCCATCAGCATCTGAAAACCCTCGCAAATCAAAATTTGCATTTGTACCATAAAACAGACCTTGTCCAATAGATCTGTTCAAGTAACGAAGAATTTTATGAACCACTACAAGATGAACATCTGTTGGAGCTGATGAGAATTGTGCAAGGTTAGAAACTGCAAATGTAATGTCTGGTCTAGGGATACACAAGTACTGAAGCTTGCCAATAAGACGACGATACTGTTTGGAATCAGCAAGAACAACACCAGTGTCTTGTGAAAGGGTCTGATTAGGTTCCATAGGTATAGAAGATGGCTTGCAATGAGAAAAACCAAAAGATGCTAACAAGTCTAGAACATAGTTCTGTTGATTCAGAGTAATACCTTGATCATTTCTAGCAATTTCAATGCCTAGAAAGAACTTAGGAGGACCAAGATCCCGAAAGTTGGAAAGCAGAACTCAACTGTGACTTCAATTCCACAACAGCTTCATCATGAGTACTTGCAATCAAAATATCATCAACATACACCAACACCGCCAGATAATGCCCATTAGCTTCTTTCATGAACAATGTATGATAACCATGACATTTCTCAAAACCAAAACCCACCAAAGTACTCTTAAATTTCGAGAACCATTGGCGAGAAGCCTGTTTCAAACCATAAATTGACTTATGAAGACGACATACAGAATTAGGAGAAACTTCTACTCCCATCAACTCTCCATAACCAAGAGGTAGCTTCATGTATATCTCTTCACTAAGATCACTATTAAGAAATGCATTTGAGACATCTAACTGATGTAATGACCATCTCATTTTAGGTGCCAAAGATAGAACAACCTTAACCGTAACCATCTTTACTACTGGAGAAAAGGTATCGATAAAATCAATCCCAACTTGTTGAGTGTACCCCTTTGCAACAAGTCTGGCCTTATATCTTTCTATACTGCCATCCGCATGAAATTTGATGGTGAAAACCCATTTGTATCCCACATCAGTTTTACCTTGTGGTAAGTCACAGATACTCCAAGTTTCAGTTCTTATAAAAGCTTTAATCTCCTTACCCATAGCATCAGTCCATTCCCTATCATTCTTAGCCTCTGAAAACTTTTATGGTATTTTTATTTTGGTGATGATGTTAACAAAAGCACTGAAAGGCTCAAATAAGTATGAATAAGAAATATAGTTGCCTAATGGATATGGGGAAGTTTTAGTAAATGTTTTAAAAGTATTATTATAACAATGAAAATCCTGCAAATGGGAAGGCAGTTTTCTCTGCCTAGTTAGTTTAGATTCAGAAGGAATAGAAACCATGGATGATGATTCATCTTGATTTTGAGGAGCATCAGAAGATGGTTGCACTAGAGGCAAATTTCCATCATGATTTGGTGCAGGAAGAGAAAATTGAGGAAAGAAATTCTTAACATCATCCGAGATAGTGGATGATGAAAAAGGAAAAATTTCCTCATGAAATATAACATGTCTAGAAACAGAAACTGAGTATGTCTCAATATCTAATAGCTTATACCATTTAAAACCTGATGGATATCCTAGAAAAACACAAGCTCTAGCTCTAGGATCAAATTTGGTTCTATTCTTAAGGGAAGTTGAGCTATAAAAGAAACAACCAAATGTTCTAAGAAATTGATAATCAGGTTTCTCACTAGTTAACTTTTCATAAAGAGTTTTGTTTTCCAAGACTGGGGAAGGTAATCTATTAATCAAGAAAGCTGCTGTTAAAACACAATCCCCCCCAAAACTTTAAAAGAACTCATGATTGAAACATGAGTGCCCTAGCTACATTCAACAGATGTTGATGCTTTCTCTCTACAATAGAGTTTTGTTAAGGAGTTTCAGGATAAGAATGAAAGCTTTTAATTCATTTTTCAAGATATAAAGATGTATATTTCAGTTCATTAGCATTATCTGACCTAACTGAACAAACTTAAGCATTGTATTGAGTTTCAACACGATTAAGAAAACCATGAAAAACATGTAAGACATCAGATTTCTGTTTAAGCATATAAATCCATGTAGCACGACTAAAATCATCAACAATTGTCAAAAAATATCTAAAACCATCTATAGTAGGCACATAAAACGGACCCCATGTGTCAATATGAATCAATTCAAATGGTTGATTACGCATATGTGTTGACAATTTAAAAGGCAAATGCATCTGTTTAGCAAGATGACAAACATGACAATGATGAGATGTTTTATTAATTTTCTGTTTAGACAACAATAAAACTTCAGAAAGAGTATCAATTTTATACAAAGATGGATTTTCTAATCGTTTATGCCACATATCAGGTTCAACATGAACACTAGCACAAACAGACATACCTTAAGAAGACTCACAAGCATGTCTAAGAGACTTATCAACATTCAGGACATATAGATTTGCAACTTGACTACCGTGCCCAATCATTAACTCCTGAGTAATTGCCTGAATAGAGCAAGCATCAGAAGTAAAACTGACTTTAGATTTCAAAGTTTTAGTCACAACACTCACACTTAACAAATTATACTTGAATTCAAGAATCTGTAACACATTATGTAAAGACAAAGCATCAGTAAGTTGAACATAACTAGCACCCTCAATTTTCACAGTCTGACCATTAGGTAACCAGACATAGGTTCTATCTAAGGCTTTTGTACTCTATATAGATTTCCCTTTCATGAGTAACGTGATGACTAGCCCCTGAATCTATTACCCAAGCTCTATGAGACAACTCAGTTTCATGAGGTATAGATGAAGTCAACATGTCATAGTAAGATAAGTCATAAAGAGAAAGAAATGTACCAGTTATCTGTGAGATAGATGGTACGGAAGTGGAAGACGAGGCTATAGCCTTATCAGGAGATGGAAAGATAGTATTTGACTGGAGCTTAGAGCTTAGATTTGGAGCTTAGATAAGAAATCATTTATTGAAGTTGATTTGGTGACATGTCTGCATTCTTCTCTTCAGACAAATTCTCTTTTTGAAAAACCATAGAATCATTCTGAGACAACACTGGGTCTGAGCTAGTCTTATTGGTACTGCCCACATAGTTATTCTTCTTAGCCCTTGGATGACCAGGAGGATAACCATGCATCTTGTTACATTTGTCCACAGTATGACCAACACGGAAGCAATGAGAACACTTAGGCTTCTGTGAATTGCCTTGTGCCCTCAGAATATTGTTCTGTTCAGTAAGAATGGCCTGAGCTTGAAAAGCAGAAGGAGTACACACCACCGGTCTTGAATATCCAACAATTCTTTGACTCTCATCCTGATCCAGTATGTTGTAAATCTCATTCAATCCAGGTCTTGGTTTCATATTCAATATCTGACCACGCATGTTATTGAAATTATCATTCAATCCCATCAAAAACTGAATCACACGACTTGTCTTTGCTTCCTCAAGAAGTTCTTAACCTGGTCACAGTCACATTTCTTCACAGTCCGAGTTTTTGTGTTTGACAATTGTTCCCACAATGTCTTCTTCTTAGTGAAGTATGTTAACAGATCCAGATCTCCCTGCTTGAGTGTCATGACAGCCTGTTCAAGTTGATATTTCCTTGGCAGATTATTAACCTTGAACGTAGTGAATAGATCATCCCACATTTCCATAGCATCCTAAATATACAATATGCTATCATATATCTTCTTGTTCACGACATTAAGAATCCACGATTTCACCATACGATTTCATCTACTCCACACATGGAAACTCAAATCATCTTCAGAAGGTCTAAACAACGATCCATCAACTAAGCCTAGCTTGTTCTTTGCATCTAAGCTAATTTTCATCGCAGTCGACCAACTGTTGTAATTAGTTCCATCAAGAATGTGAGATACAATCGATAAACCTGGATGATCTGATGAATGGAGAACCAATGGATTGTCAAAAAAATCAGTTTTCTTCAACATCGATCCATGGACCTCAGAAGCTTCGAATCACCGATTGAGCTGTTGTTGAGCTCTCGCAACTTCAGGATCTTCAACAATCATCGAGTTACGAGTAGATCGAGCAACAGAACCACCATCGTCAGGTGTAACATTGAGATTCATCATTTTTCCACCTTTCTTCACCATTTTCGCCAAAATCGAGAGTGCGGAAGAACAATCGATGTAAAGAGAAGCGAATAATCAAAGAATTTATGAAGAAATCGAAGATCGGAAGGTAAAATCAACTCGAAAGACGCAAAAAAAAATCTCTGATACCATGATAGAGAACATGAATCAAAGAGATATGTGAAATTTTTTCTGTATTTCTCATCGTACCATAATGTACAAATATGAGTTTATATACTCTACACTAAACCGAATAAACCAATTACAATCTAAGTTAACCGGCTAAACCGGACTGTCTATATATACAATCTAATACAAACTAACACTGATGACCTAAGTAAAAAACTGAAGATCTCAAGGTTGAAACTGACACTACAGACTTAAGTAATATTCGAGATCGTAAAGTTGTGGCGGTAGTTCCCTTCATTAAACAGAGTCTTTATGTTCCAATTTTTTTAATCAACATGTCTGCTTCTATTTCAGCTTATGCAATCTTAGCGCAACATGGTTGTTAATCCTTTAGAGATTGTTCTTCCGAATAAACAAATAGGTCAATCTTAGATAAAGAGGTTGTTCGTTCGAAAAAATTCTTTTATGTCTAGTTTTTTTTAGTTTTTTTTTCTTTCATTTTCCTCATCAGCTTGAAAGCAAAAGAATGATATTTTCCTCATTAACTTGTGACGCACTAAATAGATAGTTTTGTTTATTAGTCAACATGTTGCTTGATTTTATTTTTAAAAAATATATTTATTGGAAAATAAGAAAATAAACTAATTTGAGTGGTGTTTGGGCTTTAATCAGGTTCAGTCCAGCCTTTGCTATTCCTCCCGTTCCTAGTCTGCTCGTCTAAACCTTTGTATCACATTATTGAGTTTGTTTCCTTGCTAAGAAGAAGTTTCGTTTTGTTTGTTTAGATCGATGGACCTCTAAGTTTACAAGGCCTTCTTCTCCATGATGTTGTTTGTTGTGGTTGTTATCTATCTCGGTTCTTCGTTATTCTTGGTCTTAAGAGTGGTGATTTCGAGAGGTTAGGCCTTTCCTCTTGTCGTTGCCTTCTTGATCTGTTTTGATAGGATCATGTTTTGAAGGTTTCTAGTACGCAGTTGGACGCAGCAGTCGATCGTCGTATTCGGAAGTGTGCTCGAGGTTCGCTTAACTCATTTGTCTTGCTTACCGAGTTATGAAGTGTTGGTTCTTGGTTTCTGAGAGATCAGCTCTCATCGTGATCGGAGGAGGTAGATGTTATCTTTGGGTTGGCCGCGGGCATCCTTGGTAAATCTCAATCGCATGTGCTTTAGAAGATTTGGTTTACTTGTGTTTTTGTGGTCCTTTGTTTTTGTTAAGGTTTAAGCTTGTTGCTTCTTTCTTAGTTTTGGGTTTCGACCTCTTGCGTTTGTGGTTTGAAAGCTCTTGCTTTGTACTACTGTTTTTAGTTTCCCTTCTATAAGGCTTAGTTTCCGGGGAAATTTCGTCTTCCACCGATTTTGATTCCGGGGACTTTCATGTCGTCCGTCTGGCATTAGTTTTCCTCTTTTGGACTTTGTATTTCACCTTGGTTCCAATCTAAGATCAATAATAAAATTTTAGACCACAAAAAAAAAACTAACTTAAATAAAGAATACAAGAAGATTGACCAATTTGTTTCAGAAAAATTAAAAATCCATGTGTCATCTCGAAATCTGTATTAATTTTTATATTTTAATTATTTTTAATTTTTAGATAAAATTTCAGCTTTTTTTAAAATACAAATATGTTGAAATATATATTGGTGAAAAAAAATTATTAGAGAAATTCCTAAAAATAGCACTAAAACAAGTTTTACGGACAATAATAGCACACACTCCATAAACTTCCAAAATTAGCACTACTTGATTTAATATGAAGTTTTTTGTTCTAAAAGTATTATCACTAATTTTTTTTTCAATAATACCACAATTTTATATAAAAATTATTCAACCAAAATAAATTAGAAATAAATTTAAAATATTATATTTGGGTTCTCTATTTCCAATTTAGGGTATATATTTCAAACATTTAAAAGAAATTTTGATTTATTTTAATATTAGTTTATGGTATTATATTTGGGTTCCCAATTTCCAACTTAGGGTATATATTTTCACCATTTAAAAGTGATTTTTTATTTTAAAATTAGTTTGTGCTATTATATTTGAGTTCTCTATTTCCAATTTAGGATATATATTTCCACTATTTAAAAAAGTTTTTGATTCAATTTAATATTAAAATAGTGTTTGCTCTCATTTTTATTTGGAGGATTGACACAAATGGTAGTAACAAACTCTATTATTTAATTAATGAGAATATTACACTCTAAAACACTTTTTAAAAAACATTTTCGTGGTTAGGCACTTTCTAAAGAGAACGCACTTTGAATGGATAATTTGACTCATTTACCCTCTAACCACATATCGCTTTATCTCTCTCCTTCTCCTATCCTTTCTCTCTCTTTCTCTCTTATCCTTTCTCTCTCTTTCTCTCACTTTATCGAAAAATAAACAAAAATCAAGCCAAAAAAATAGATTTCTTACTTTTTCTTTTCGCCCTCTTCAACAAATCATCAGCTTTTATGAGAAAGAGAGATTGAGATTCAGCTTTCTAAATTTTCCGCGTCTGCTTTGATCTGACTTGAAGGAGAATTTTTCAGACCATCAATTTGAGAATCTGGCTAATTTAGTTACATGACTCGTTGAATGCTTGAATTGGATTTGTGGTTTGCTTTTCGTTTTATGTTTTTGCTGTTTGTTGTAAAATTAATTTGATTACTTGCTCTTTGATTCTTTGTCTTGCTTCTCCAATTACATATTCGAGATTTTTCTCTTGAATTGGGATTAAAGCCTTGTAGTGGACTTCGAATCGTTTGATAGCAATGGTCGAATCACTAATTGATGGAACTCGTTGCTTAGTTCCTGTTATGTGGATTTGATTCATGATTATATTTGGGTTGTATCTTTTCAGAAAATCTGGTTATCTTATGTATTCATCATAAACGGTTTATAAGTTTTTTGATGGTTGATTCACTTATTGAAGAACCTTGTTGCTAGTTCTGGTTCTCTGAAATTGATGGAGGTTTTACCTTAAATTTGAGACTAATTTTCATTCACAGATGTTAGATTGATTTCTGGACACGTTCTTCTTTACATTTTGGTGCAAAATTGAGAAAATCATCTTCACAGAATTAAATGAACAGACCTCTGTGGACAACGATTTCTGTACATGTTTTTCTTTACTTTTTTTATCTCAAAATCCAATCGAGAAGATCATCTTAACAGAGTTAAATGAACAATACTTATGTGGACAAGGACTTGTGGACACGTTCTTCCCTTGAATTTGTAATCATTTATGTTATATCTGAGATGTTTTGTATATAAAATCAAACTTGGACTTGTATTTTAAAACTTTAAAATCCAATCGGAAAGATCATCTTAACAGAGTTAAATGAACAAACCTCTATGGACAGCGATTTCTCGACACGTTCTTCTTTACCTTTTTATCTCATTTTACTTGAACTTGTCTCTAAGTTTTTTGCTGTTAAATTCTATGGCTTTTGAAAAGAAATGACATTGTTCTTTTTGTAATCGCTGCGTTAGTAATCAGTCATTTTGAAAATAATAAAGTTTTTTTAATAATATTTGTGTCAGTCCCCCAAACTATTTTAGATTTTATTTTAGTTTTATAATATTGATTCGGAAATTAATATTAACAAAATTAAAAATGATTTTGATTTGGTTTAATTCACTTTCCTTATCATCTTTCTCATCATTGCTAAGAAATTTTTTATGAAGAGACATTTTATTTCAACTAAGAAAGAGGTGTTATTTGAGAACCACAAAAAAATAACGTGAAGACCAAAACAGCTGGAAGTTATGAAGATGGCCATGTGGTTGCTTATCTAAATCGGTAAGAGAATGGTGGCTTCATTAATTACATCTATACCTAAATTTTTATATCTTCATATAGTCACATTTGTTCACTATGCTTATGAAGGAAAAAAATCATGTTCTGAAAAATGTAGTAATATTTCATATCTGTCTTATCATATTCGTATCACATGTGGTCTCTCTTTAATGCGTTCAAACGCTTTCCAACGTATCAACTGCCTACTCAATAGTCAATACACACAAAGGTCGGTAACACATGGAGATGGAAATTATATTTAGGCTTTAAAATAGATTTTGATTTACTATTTTAAAAAATTTATTTTTTCGCTTGTTAAATTTTAATTTCTAAGTTAATGAAAAATGTACAGTCAAGTTAATTTTAGTCTTTCAAATAAAATAGAAAATGTTAAAGTATTTTATACTAAAATCTATATTGGACAATGAAATATTTTTGTATAAAGTAAAATCCAAATACTCATTTAAAAATTACTATCATTCATGGTATAATCTACAAATTCAACTTTCTAAACATCAAATAAATCCACTTCGAACCAAAATCAAACAAAACCAAAAGTTCATATATGTTAAATATTTTTTCAAAAACATTTACTCTAGATATGTTTTTCTTCAGAGAGATGTTATTTTAAAATAATTTTTCTTGTTATTTATAGTTTTTGTTTTTTAATTTTTTGTTCTACTTTAGCAACAACACCATTTTGCTCACATATATAATCATCATATGATTTATTCCCTTGCATGTACGGTTTGTTGTTCGTTACTTTAATTTGATGTAAACATAACTATTTTAAGAGATGGTACAGATTGTGAATTCTGATGGTTTTCATAATACTATCACAAAAATCTTATAATTTTCCAACATATAATTTCTTACTCAGCCAAAGGAAAACATAACACATTATCTATTCGACTGATTTGATCTCGCCACCACAGTTCATTTCATATACCGCAACAAATTAATAAGCATTTTATGTATTTTACAACTTTTTTATTAGCTTTTGTTTTATAATAAGAAACTTTTAAATACAGGAAAATAAAATAAGAGGGTAGGTGGAAGTTATTAACACGCATTAATGGCAACTAACTAAAATCCTTTAATATAGCTTTGTTTCCGCTCACGAGATTATTTATCTTCACAATTTTTTTTCGTCTCTCAAACCAACGCAAAAGAACAATGTCTAACGTTGTAGTAATCGCCGTTGTTCTCATCGTAGCATCGCTAACAGGACATGTGTCAGCACAAATGGATATGTCTCCGTCGTCAGGACCATCGGGTGCACCAGACTGCATGGCGAACCTAATGAACATGACAGGCTGTCTCTCGTACGTTACGGTCGGAGAAGGTGGTGGTGCGGCCAAGCCGGACAAGACGTGTTGTCCGGCGCTAGCGGGGCTAGTGGAGAGCTCGCCGCAATGCTTATGTTACCTCCTCTCCGGTGACATGGCGGCACAACTTGGAATCAAGATTGATAAGGCAAAGGCTCTCAAACTTCCCGGAGTTTGCGGCGTGATCACTCCCGATCCTTCACTTTGTTCTCGTATATTTCTTGACCTTCTTTCTAGTTCTTGGTTTGCATATTCATGAGAGTTGTTAAGAAATAATCTTGCATGCAAATATAGTTATACGACCACTAATGACTATTCATGACCAATAATAACTCAAATGTATAAACTTATATTATTCAAATTTGTGATAATAAGAAGCTGAGTATATTAGGAGATAGATATTTTGAAACTGAAATCTAGGAGATAGAAATTGAAGGAAAATATAGACAAATCTTTAGTGATTTTTTCAAAAACATGAAATAATGTGTACTATATATAATTTTTATGTTATACCATTTACCGATTGATATTCGAAAAGTATGAAAATAAAAGTTGCATTTGATAGGTGATTTTTTATTCATATAAATAGTTAAATTTTCTTTGTGGAATTCTAGAAAATGAACTAATGTGGATATAGATTTATATATTGAGAAATGTTTTAAGAATGAATAAAATTATTCCTGTATGTGTCTTACTAATGTTTTGAATTTTGTTAAAATTAAGAATCGATAGAAAATGTGAATTCATTTATTGATTAGGCGAGCCATCCAACTTTACTACTCAACCACTTTTGTCGGTCGTCGAAAAGTATTTCTTTGTGTCTTATTTTATTGCCCTTTCTTGATGTTAAAGTTACTGAAATATAGATTTACCCCACAACTTTACAATTCATCTACTTTAAGCTCAGATTCATGCAAATCAAAAGAACAAAGTTCTTACTAATTGATGAGTGACTCAAAATATCTTCTCAACAAGAGTTCTAATTAAATTTCTGTTATTACCAGTTTTTGGAATTCCTGTTGGAGCACCTGTAGCTATGGGAGACGAGGGAGCCTCCCCAGCCTATGCTCCAGGTTCGATGTCAGGTAAACGATCCACTTCATTTCTCTTTTTAGATTCTTGAACCGGTTAAAGAGAAAATTCACCACAGTAAAAAAATCAAATTATTTTTGTACTTTGAATAAAAGAATTGTATTTTGGTTTGGTTTGGTTCGGTACTTTGTCAACCGATTAATTAACCATAGTGATTGAAATTTGGATAGGTGCAGAATCACCAGGAGGATTTGGGTCGGGTCCTTCGGCTAGTAGAGGGAGCGATGCACCAAGCAGTGCACCTTATTCTCTTTTTCTCAATCTTATAATTTTCCCATTAGCTTTTGCATTTTACATCTTTTGCTGATTTCATTCTCTTCCAACCATTAACAACACCATTATTTGTTATGTATTTTCTTAAAAGAGTATTATTGCTTTTGTAGGCTATGTTCTTGAATTTATTACTTTGTGTATCCACGGATTATTTCTTCATTCATCTTATTGAATAAAGATTGTTTTTTTTTCAATAACCGGGAAATACCGAACCAAAACTCAAAATTATTTACTACAATTTGCAACCATTAATCGCTATATGTGAAATTTCAAAAGCACATTTCCATAATCATGGAATATGTGATGCGCAGTGGTATATAACTAGATGATGAATGTTTGAGATGGTCATATAAGGATCCGTAAGCAACAACCATGTTTATCTCTAACTATGGTGGAACCTTGCGTTTGATTGGTGACTAAAATGAAAGTTGTATAAAACTTTTGTTACCGATCAAAAAAGTGTTACTAAAGCTGTACAAACAAAATCAATAAAAAAAAACTGTGTAATATTAAAATAACTGTATGCATTATCTTCGGTCTTCAGTATCTTCAAGAAACTCTATCTCTCCTCAATTTAAAAAAATTATTCATGTAAAACCAAAAAGAAAATAATCATTCACGTTAAGAGATAACACGTGAATCATACATACGTAATGCTATTGGCTGATTAAAATTTCTTTTATCTGAATTATTTTTTATTAATAAAATAAATATTATAAAGTATAACATTCTTCTCCTAAAGAAGAACAAAGCAAATTTTATAAACAAATTGTTCCTTCTCAGAAACGAGTGATTTCATTTCTCAGCATAATCTTGAAAAAGAGTAGAATACACTACTTCATTTTCAGTTATATAAGATCAAGGTAATAATTATTGTTTAAGATTTATTTACGTTGCTAATTTATAATTAAAATAAAAAATATTATGTAAATATAACTTTAATATTTATAATATAGTTGTCTTATAGAACACATTCATTTTTTAATACATTCATATTATAATTTTTTTAATGATTACATTTTTGTTGAAATGTAAAAATAATTTTATAAGATCGTATTTGTACTATTTTTATAATTAGAATTATTAATTATTGTAAAATATAAATTATTACTAAAATTTTAGTAAATTGATTTGTCATAATTAATATTTTGCCTACATTGAAGGTCCTACCTCTTCACGTTGACGAAAGAATGTAAGTTATATAATTTTTTTTATATCCCATTTATACGATTCATTCATATATATATATATATATATATACATTTAAATATTTTCATATTTTTTAGAAAGAATATTGGTCGCCTTCTGAAGAGAATATTGTGCTTGAACTATATGAAGCCGAGCTTGTTAAAGTAGACTATAATACATATGGTCTAAATATACCATATCGAAATCGTATTATGAGCGAACTATTAAAGAGGACAAAAAAACATGTTAATAGTTGGATAAAGGCTAAAAACAAGATAGATACATTGAAGGAAAATTACAAAGAATAGGTAGATTTAATGGATAAAACAAGTGTAAGTTCGGATCGCAGAACTGGAGTTATCGGTATGGATGACGATTGGTGGCAAGAATATGAGGCGGTATGTAACACCTCCTCCCAAACTACTGAAAAGGCGTGCCACTTTTCCTAGAAAACATTATTCGGTACTTATTATCTATCCTTAACACTTTCACATTCACCTTATCCAAGAAGCATTCTTATTAAATTTATAAAAATAACTTGTCTTAAGTAACATATTCATACTGAAAAGGCGTACCACTTTTCCTAGAAAACATTATTCCATACTTATTATTTCTCCTTAACACTTTCACATTCACCTTGTTCAAGAAGCATTCTTAGTAAATTCATAAAAGTAACACCGAAAACTCGTAAAAATAATTAAAGAAATTTAAAGAAAAACTATGTCTTTGTATTATTGAAAAATAAACCCAAATCCCAAAGAACACCATGAAGAGAGACAAGCTTGAACAGCTATTCAACATCATCTTCACCTCGTAAAGAAGGGGAAAAAGGGGGTTACTCAGTGAACGAAACATAGAACAATTTCTTAAGCTATACAACAATCATCATAACACACAACCTTAGAGCATCTCCATCAATAAGAAACTCAACAAGGTTTTCAAAAAAACTTTTTTTTAGTATTTTATTGTAATTTAGCTATATGATTAAATTTTAATTTTTTTTATAAAAATGAACCAATGTTATAGAAAGAAATGTTATCATTAGATAGAGAGAGTATCTAAGAGTTTCTCATATGAGAAACTTTCTACACTCTCTCTTTTTCTTTTTTATTATTTACACTTTTATTATTATGAGAAACTCTATTGAGATACTCCCAATGAAGATGGTCTTAGATACAAGCAATCTACCTAACATGCTTTAACTTCTAACAATATATTCATAACAACCATCTTATTATGGGTTAAGATAATTTTAGTAACCGATAAATTGATGAGAGTAAAGAACACAAAAGTGTTTAGGAAGAATTATATTAGACTATTATCATAATAAAGATGCAAGATTTATTGTCTTATATAAAGATAAAATAAATCTAAGTTTCATCAAAATGATAAACTCTAATGTAAATAATATAATTAGACATAATATCAAATTTACTAAACTCAGATATTGACAATCCACAATGTAAATAATATAATTGGACATAATATCAAATTTACTAAACTCGGATATTGACAATCCACAATATTTCCATAATCATATCTTGATTTTGGTTTGTAATCTCTATCGGTTTCGACTCGGTTTAGGTCGATCTCATCGATCTCCCAATAGAAATGTCATACAAAATCAACTATTGCTAGATTCAGAAAGCTTGGCAAGTTTCAGTATGTGTTGTCAATCTTGGGCTCACATGGTGTTAAACGTATGCATGATACATATTCTGGTGCATCAATAATGTGGGCACGAGGTTTGCCTTTTGTGAAATGATGTGGATTATGCACTAGGTATGAGGCCAGACAAAAAGAGCATATGTTATCTGCTTTTAAAATTTTAGTAGAGAGAGGTGGTATTGTTTACGAACTCCTATGTTTTAATTCATGATAATGGCTTCTGAAGCTTTTTTAACAAGGCAAGGAAGTTCAACCTATCTTTTTATATACAATTAAATAAGAAATATCGTCAGAATATTTTTAGCGGAAAAAGTATCTTCGGAATATTCTTGGCAGAAAAAATCACTATTTCATTATGTTAACCTAAAACATTTTCAAATAGGTGTAAAATTTTCATTAAAAATTAAAAAGTGTATAAATGAAAATAAATTACCAGAAGGGGTGGAATTTAAAAGGGGTAGCCTTGGATGGGCATTCCTAACAATTTCTTAAATTCTTATTATATTTTATGTTCATTAATATACAAAAACTCATAAAATTTTGATAGTTAATCTCATGAAATTACTAGTCATTTTTTTTTTTATTAAACTAAAAATCAACCAAAGAACAATCAAAATTTGTTTTTCTTATTCCCTCCTCTTAACTAGCCAATCAAAATATAGATGGACATTTTTAGTACAATCAAGATACAAAATGTTGTAGTGTTAATTTCTCGTAATGCAAATGTCAAAGCGAGCAATTTAGCATGAAAAGTTTGTACCGAACCGCATCATATCACGTATATAAACAACATTCCTCAGAAATGACTCTTTTGATTCAACTAGCTAAGTTCTTTCTCTCTTTTTCTCTCTTTCTTTCTTCCTTTCTTTTCTTGTGTGAAACTAAACCCATTATTCTACAGTATATATAGAGAAACACTAAACACTAAGTGACATGTTCAATACCCAAATTTTCATAAATATTTTTGTTATATATGTAATATATTTTCATATATATATTTTTTTTTCTTAAAACAATAACTATAAAAAATGGTCTACTTAAGCCATGTGTCTTTTACCTCTTTTGTTTACTACCCAAATTTTCATTATGACAATGTATCAGTTCTTAAAGCTAATGTGTTTTTTTCTTAAGGTCTTATGTAGTTATATATTGATAGTGACCTTCTTAGCTCATTTTATACAACCATTTTAAATAGGGAAAAAATATTCAGCTATACCAAGTATAACAGATTACATGCCAACACATGCCAAGTTCAAAAATGTACAACCAACTACACGAAGTAGATTTATTGTATGCCCACATATACCAACTATATGATGACATGTGGCCAACCTCACGAACATATTTTTCTGGTATACCAATTGTCGAAATCCGGTGTTGATCATCGTTGACCAACATTGACCAACAAAAATATTTAAAAATATGAATTTTTATAATATTACTTAAAACATTTATTCTATTGAATAGTTTACTGTTTTGTAGAATAAATAAAAAAATTCTATATTTTTTCAAAAAAAATTGTATGATTCTTATTATTTTTTTTTTTTCAATTTCAAAACTAACTTAAAAGGGAAATGAAAATAAATTTTATTAATTTCATTAGGGAAAAATTAAGTAGATGACTCTTTAGTCTAAAGTTTGCATGGCAAAAGAAAAAGTATAAAGTTTTTTGCCAAAATAAAAATCATAATACATAGTTAAAAATAGGAAAAAAGATGTTCAGCTACACCGAGTATAACAGAATACATGACCACACATACCAAGTTTAGAAATGTACAACCAACTACACGAACTAGATGTATTGCATGCCCACATATACCAACTATATGACGACATGTGGTGAACATCACGAACATCTTTTTCCGGCATACGAATTGTCAAAATCAATCATTGACCGGCATTGACCAACAAAAATATTCAAAAGATATAAATTTTTATTATTTTTGATATTACTTAGAAAGTTACTCTATTGAATAGTTTATGGTATTTTAGAATAAATAAACACATTGTATATCTAACTAAAATATATTTTGTATGATTCTTATTATTATTTAGTTTTTTTCAATTTCAAAACTAAATTAAAAGGGAAATGAAAATATATTTAATTAATTTCATTAGGAACAAATTAAGTAGATGACTCTTTAGTCTAAATTTTACATGGTAAAAAGAAATATAATTTTTTTGCCAAAATTAAAATCAAAATACATAGTTAAAAAATATAGAAAATTTACATATTCTTTAGTCTAAATAAAATAGGTCGCAAAGTTTTTTTTTAATATATAGATAATTAACGATAACAATTTTAGCAAAAACATTTGTACTATAAGACGTTAATTTTTTATTGACAATGTAAAAACAATAAATTCGCTTAATTATTTTTATTTCACTTTTATTTTACTTTTGAAATTGAAAAACTATCTAATTATAATAGTCAATGTATTAAATAGATACACAAAATATATTTATGTTTAATATATAATATGTTTCCTTTTAAATTATATAACAGTAGAAACGATTCAATTGAATATCTTTTTATTTTAAATTTTTTTTTTTTTGAATATTTTGGTTGGTCAATGCCGGTCAAGGATGGTCAACACCAAATTTTGACGATTGATATACCGGAAAAAGATGTTCGTGATATTGACCACATGTCGTCATATAGTTGGTATATGTGGACATGCAATACATGTAGTTCGTATAATTGGTTGTACATTTCTAAACTTGGCATGTGTGGCCATGTATTTCATCATACTTGGTGTAGCTTAGTATTTTTTTCCGTCCTTAATCTAAACCAACTACGATATGTTAATTATTTTATTTAACGAATTCAGTTTTTTTATAAACATGATTCTTTCATTATTAGTTTTTGTAGCGGAATTTGTTAATTTTCAAAATAATAAAAAGAAGAGAGATGTTTTAAAATATATATATATAGTATCATCGATAGCATACCTAAGCTAATAATTTTAGAACCCCTACATTAAGTTGTGTAGTTTGTTTCATTGGAGTCATTTATTAAATTCTAAGTAACGAAACTTAGGGGGTGTTATTGGTTTCGGATTTACAAAGAATTTTAATGATTTCAATCAAATCCTAAAAACTATTGTTAGAGATTTTTTATAAGCTTGTTAATTTTTTTTTATAATCTTGTAAAGTCTCTCAAACAATCTCTCTATTTTGATAATACCTTTCATGACTTTTCATGACTTTATTTTGTGAAGAAAAATGTAGAAAGTCATGAACTGATAACATAATAATTGAAATCATTAACAATCAGAGATTCTTTTGTTTTAATTGAATAACACAAAACTTTTACTCATTTTATAAGAGTATGAATCCAATAACCCAAAATTTATAAAAATTTTAGATTACTTTTTACAAATCTTAAATGAATAACACAAAACTTTAACATACTTTTAAAAAGTCTTGATTGAATAACAACAGATTTTACGTGACATTTTAACGTGCCCCATATTAAAGTATCGTTCAAATTGTCATCTTGTCTTGCAAGAGATCTCCTCCAACTTCACCAAGTTTCAACTTTTAACCCGTATTTGAAGATGGAACACATGAAATTGGATTCTTGAAGTTTCATAAGGGTCTGGTTTGGGTATTTATAATTTGTTTTGTTATTACAGACATGACCGCACAAAAAGAAATATTATATCAAGAAAAAAGGACAAAAGACAATTTTGAATTGTAGGAAAATGTTAAAGAAGATCAAGACGCATATATAGCATATATAGTTGATTATCTCATATTAGTTATGTACTGGTCGTTAAATTTTCCTAAATATTCTCACAAGATAGCATATTTTACTATTTTGCACCAATATTTTGGAAAGAAATAACGTGTTAAAAAATATATGTTCAGATATTAAAGTGTCACTGTCTCTGAATCGGGCCACCCAGTATTAAAATTATTTACATTTCTGCCATATAATATATATATTTGGTGGTTACTCCAGTGAGTGAAACGAAATTATCCTTTAGAAAACGATTGTCAAGAAAACAGTCGTCAGCCGAAGAGATTTCGATGAAACGACGTGTCAGATTCGATAGACATGATTTCTTTCCAGTTTCAACTTCTCAAGAAACCGGAAAATAACACAGTAATTAACATTATTCTATCCTTTAATCTTTATAGACGGTGGTTACTTTTTTTTACCCAAATCGCAAAAGTTATTTTTATCTTCATATTTAATTTTTATTGGTCAGATTTTTCTGTTTGCTCGTCGGCTTCATATTAATTATAACGAATATGATTGGCTATCCTCTCAAGTTTCAAGTGATGTATGCAAATATTCTATCCTTCTTTTTTAAATCCAAAAATTTACCTCAATCAAAGTCGCAAAAAAATAAAAGATTAGCAAAATTAATATAGAAGTTTAATGTATTCACATTTTTTTCAGAAATTTAGATTTTTTATTTATATATATTTTTATTCATATGTTGTTTTTCAAAAGCTTACATTTCTATTCTATACATATATAATTCTTTTTTTTTTTCTTTTTCATAAATATCTTAATATATATATAATATTATAATTTAAAAATATTAATTAACATGATGTCGAAAGTATCAATTAGTGATACGACTAATCGCGATTGGTCACTTATGATAGTATAATCAAAATTGTGAGACTACTATGAATTATTAAATGTATTCTAATAACTATATTTATATACATCTTGCTTCAATGTATTGTCATATTTTCTCATATTTATAATGTTGTTTAAATATCAAACTCGTAAATTTTAAAAATATCATTCAATGAGATAGCTATTGTGATTGTCTATTGTAATTAAAGATGAAATAATGATAAATTTAGAGACACTAATAATAAAAAAATTTATTTTCATTTATAAATTTAATAAAATAAAAATTTACATTTTTATACTTTTTATATTATTTGGTAACAAAATATTTAGAAAACTTTTCATATTTTCAAATTTTTTTTTTCCTTCATATATTAGTTTTTTCTATTTTACAAAAATTTAAAGGAACAGAAAATAAAGATAATTTCATAAATGTTAATTAGCACTACTGATAATAATTTTACAGTAAATAATGTCTACTTCAATTGCTGGGGTTACTTCTATTAGTACACACACTTGCACCATGCTTCTACTTAGACCTAGACCTTCCACTGCACCTTTGCCACCCACTTGTGGACACACGCTCCTTTTAAAACCATCTTGGAACCCTCTCGAATCCTCTCACTGTGCTCAGGCATAGAAGCCTCGTATCGACTGATCAATCTACCCCCGACAGGATTAGGTGCAGTACCCCTAGCTCCCTGGATCTTCTGGACTATTTGGACAGCACGAAACAAGAAACTACTTGAAGATAGAACCATCTCCCCACCAAAAGCTTTGCAACAAACAATCATACAAGCTAGAGAATGGAGTATCACTCAACAAACCTCCTCCAAGCCATCCCCTCCTACCCGAGTACAAACCATAAGGAAAATCGACACAAGTTATACTCAGATTTATACTGATGCGGCTTGGAAAGCTGAAACTAAAGAGGCAGGATTCGGATGGATAATTAAAAGTCACCTTCATGAAGCCGATCTCTCTAATCAATCCTTAGCAAGAAACATCAGATCGGCTCTCACGGCAGAAGCTCTGGCGATGCTTCTAGCTCTCCAACAAGCCAAAGATCTTGGTCTCACACCCCGTTCAATTCCAACAAGAAGTTAAACCTGTGTCTCAATATTTTCTTTGTTTTTTTGACACATTATTATAAAAAGATTACTGTGATTGTCGTAAAAGGCTACCATTAAGCAACAATCTTGCCGGACATTTGAGGTGTTTTTGCCGGAAGTGAAAAATGATAACAAAAAAGACATGCATGTAAATTAGAAGAGTTTCAGAAGATGGAATCATACACTCTAGAACCAAATTCTTTTGTAGTTACATAAATCGAGGAGGACACAATATAATCCCTTAATAAAAACAACAACAGGACGATCTATCAATTAAAGAGTAGCAGCAAAAACATGCGTTAAGTCAACCATTTCCTCATTAGTTGTAAACACAAGGTCGAACCACTCACGAGTCCCCCAGATCTCCTCTTTTTTGCGTCTTTCAATCGTAATTACCGCACACCAAATCTTTGTCTCTTGATGAAGATGTTTAGCATACACCTTCTCGAGCCAGAATACCGCCAATTTTCCACCATAATTCACGCATTTAGTAGGAACATACTGATTAGTAACGATAAACAATTTCTCCAAACCCTTCAAGCTATTCCACAATTTGTTCTCAGAGTCGTACCACTCGACCATATAGCTCCAAGAACGATAGAGCACGTTATCGATCACACATTGAGATGATAAACTACCACCCCTACTCATCGAGTATTGTCCTTCTCTCCATCTCCCTTTATGCAGCTCGTAAAGTCCATACGTCTTCATAGATTCCACGTAGACATTTCCATCATACCCTATGCTTTCGCAGCTAGTAAGGTCCCTACAAATTTCCTCGCCAGGACTCGACACAAACTCCCAACTTTCAGTCTTTGTATCGAATACCTCCATCCACATAGTTGCATCTAGATTTTTGCAGCCTCCTGCTACATATATTTTTCCATCAAGAACGCAAGCAGATGGGCTCACACGGGCGACACACGTGCCTTGGGCCTCACGCCATGTGTGAGAACGACAGTCCATGACCATGACTTTATGAGATGCATTGTTGTTTATTAAACCGCCAATGACATAGATATTAGAACCAACCAGTACAACATCTGGCAAGAACTTGGGAATAGAATCGGGAGATAAAATTGGGACCATAACTTTCGTCAAGCTATTTGGTCTCCGGCAGAGAGTAAACAAACGTAGTGGGTTAGAATCGTTGACGATTCGTAAGCACACGAAGAGAAAACTCTCGGTGCTGCCTAAGAGGTTTCGGGTTTGGTAAAGCTCCGTTGAAGTGAGGAAAGAACGGAATCTCTTGGAGACTAAGGAGAGAATTGGATAGTACATTCTTGGCACACGAGCTAGACAACTTAATACTAAATCATCAGGAAGCATCTCAATACCAAACGTCATGCTTCTTCTCTCTTCTCCGTTTGACATTAACAAAGTCTTGGATCGTTTTGGCGTTGTCTCCATCTCTTGTAATTATACCTCTTCCTTCACCACTTCCACGATTATATGTATATGTATCCACTCGTCCTATTCCTAACTGATTAATTCTATTACTTTTTGTTAAGTCTAATCTCATTGGGTGATACTTGTTTATCAGCGTGTAACAAATATTTTGGATATATATAATATCTTATTTGTGTTTATCAAAAAGTATCTTATTTATCTCTTAGAAGAAAAAAAGATTTACAACCATATCCATATTGGTTTACAATTTAAGAGATAAAACTTAAGTCTGAATATAAAAGATTTCCGATAATATCTAACTATTCAAATATAAGATTTTCTAAAATTCATTGTCTGAAAAAATTCAATGAAAAAATAAAATCAGTTTTTTTTTTGTTAGAAGGTTTCAAATTTTATAAATAATGTCAATGGGCTATTTCTAGAAATAGACCCATACAAATCCTGAAGGCCCAACCCACAAACATCAAACCCAAAAAAAAAAAAAACCTAGAACCGGCTCGGGTTCACTAACCAAACTAAACCGGCCAAGAGATGAAACCCTAATCTCTGTTCAAAAAACATGAACAAAATAAAATCAGTTTATTCGTCTAGTTCTCTTGATTCGTCTAGTTTTCTTGATTCGTCTACTTCTCATGTTGGTAAGAGTAAGAGAGTCTTGCAAAGCTTGAAATCGAAGAAAGAGTTGATTATATTCTTCAGCGGTTCCAGTTTCATCTGCTAGCACTTTTCCACACCAATCACACGACCTGCGAATTATTTTAATATCCAAGTTATAAACACAAAAGTTAAACATTAGAAAGATTAATGGAAAAAAAGAATTTGGTAAGAGAACATACTTGACAGAACCAGCGTTCCCTTCACGGCGGATCGGAGTTTTAACGCAGCAGTGACCACACCACATCGTTTCTTCACCGGTCGTCGTTGCTTCTTCCATCTTGGTTCAACACACAAAACACTTAATTAGATAACTCAATTTATATAGAGAGGCCAAATCTATCTGATTTACTTTTTAGGTTTTGGAAAGTTGTTTTGATTAAATAAAAGGAAATTTTTATTGGTAGATTACTAGATTTTTTTTTTTTTTTTTTCCTCAATGATTTTATTGTTTTTTTAAAGTTATATAGGTTTCATTTATGTCTTGGAGAGCAAGGAATTTTATTTGTTTATTCCACGGATACGATTTGACTTTAACTATATGGTCGTATATTTGGAATTTTTCTTTTTTTCTTTCTCCCTCTTATTTAGTCTGAGTCAAATTCTAATATAATTAGAGATAAAAAAGGAGATTTTAGGTAGCTTTGGGTCCAGGTAATTTATAGTAGTCATCAATACATATTTATACACTTCAACTTTGTAATATATAGTACTAAATAATTGCAATAATGGTAGAACCTAATTGAGATATTTTATTTATTAAAATAAATCTAAACATATGAAGGAAACTATAAGTTATGGAATATCGTATTTTAAAATTAAATAAAAAATTAAAGTAAATTTTAAATTCTTTCACTTTTCTACTAGATTTCTTACAAATTTTCCTATGAATATTTTTTGTAGAAAATTTCAATCAAATTTCCTACCAAAATTGATTTCTTACGGAACATTTGTGGTAGGAAAATGGTAGAAAACGTCTGTTTCTGACCATTTTTTTTCGTTTTTCGCCGTAGAAAAACGTGATATTTTTTGAAGCGAGAAAAAATATTGTGATAGAAAAATATTAAAAAAATATCATTAATGTATCATGTAAAGGCATTCTAAAAATGTAACCTAGGATTCTGTGTTACAAGTTGCAAGATTATAACTTCCATACAGGAATATAGTTAACTCTTTCTATTATATCATCATAAGTTTCTAGTAATTTGAAGCTGGGAAAAGAATTTGAAAAAAAGACTCAACAACAAAAATCCACAGAGACGTGAAGGAACTGAAAGGTGAAGCACCGGTTAAGCACCGGTTAATCACTAGTGCACAGCCGCATAGCTCTTCTCTTGTGGTACAAGATTTCTGGCTCCGCTTCCCTTTCATTCGGTACATACTAGATAAACCGGTTAATCTGTTTACGAGTGGTAAGCAAAAGTAGTTTGTTAACAACATGTGAAGAAGCACTTCTAAGTGGTTCGCTGCCTGACCCTTCGGCTACTGGTCTCACCACCGTTAGAGAGTTGAGCCCAAACACTCTGAGACTTTCCTCCTCCGCTGCTACTTGTGTCGTCATAACCAGCGACCGCCTTTAGTAGCTCAGACTGGAGGTTTGGACAGTCATCCTTCAGATCTTCATATGCTTTTGTCTGCAGAACAGCTATAATTTCCAAGACAGTAAAAAAATCAAACTTGAAGAAGATTATCTATCAACGTGATCTCATAAACTGGATCTTGATCGTACCTGCTAGGTTTTCTGCAGTGAATTTTAAGGAAACGCTTTTTAGTTCGGATGCATTATATTTGTCGGATAAAGCTAAGATCTTGGACACGGAGCTGATAGATATGCCTTTGCAGATGTGAGATTCACACAATAATCTGAGCCTACTCAGATTGTACATTTCCGCAGCTGCCAGAAGCTTTACAATCAGTGTATCATCTATTTCGGACGGCCTTAATAGGTCAAATGAATGAGCCGTTAATGGTTCCACATCTCCTGGGAGGGAATCTTTATACATGAAGTGTAACAAGGCCTGTATAAGGTGGACCATCGACTTGGATAAGTACCAACAAACAATACGAGAAAAATATTACGAGAAGCTATAAACTCGAAATTTGTACCTTGAAAACCTTAGGTTCCAAATCGCTGATCACTACGTCGCTGTTGTTCTCTGCTAGAGTATTGTAAAACATTGATCTGAAAAACTGAGATCGTGCAGCCAAAACCAATTTATGAGCTTGAAACTTCTCACCGGCAACGTCAAATGTGACATCCGAGCCTTGTAAAGTATCCAGCAACTTTCCAAAATGTGATCCAAGTTCTGAGTCTGGGACATGAATCGAGAGTAACCGTGGGCAATGCATTTCTGAAACGACAACTCCAACTGTACAATTAATTTTCAAGCAATCGTCTTTAAGATAGTCAGATGTCTCAAGCAAGGACCGTCTGAAGAAACGCTTGTATCCCCTATTCAAAATCCAAAGAAAAGAAACAAGAATTAGAGGGCTCTGAGCCTGAGAAGGCAGTTCAATATAGCAGCAAAACGAGTGTAAAAACAATAATATATGCCATTGAAGATACTGAAAAGACTTTCAAGCCATACCACATACTTCCTCTGTACTTAAGCGTATAAGGACCACCATCAAGTGAACGATTAAAATGGCTATGAACCTTATGCTTCCCTTTACCACTTTGATCAACAAGAGAAAGCTCAAAAAGCGCTCTAACTTCAGTACATTCACTAGCCAAAACGATGAACACAGAGACGTAAGAAGAGTTATCCTCTGGATTTTTACCGTCAGGGTAGACGAAGATAGTCCATTGATAACCTCCTACGGAGAAATTATCACTTGCTATGTGTTTCCCTACACCAATTCCTTTAGCTAAACTGTATCCTTGTATCACGAATTGGTGCGATCCGTTTGTCGTCTGCGTCACCGATCTTGAGCTTGTTGGTGATTCGATTTGGTCTGGAATCGTGTTGGGGCTTGATGATCCGCTGGTTCTGGTCATTAGCTTTGACATTTGGATTCAGATGGAGAAGAATTCTCTCATGGAGATTTCTAGGGTTTTGGATTCCCAATTTGGGGGAAATTCAAACAAAGAAGAAACGGGAAGACGAAAATTGATGATGATTGATGAAGAGGGTATAATTGTCATTGTCTTAAGGAAAACCCCAATAAGTAGAGAGATTGTTTGGTTGCGAGTCTAAAATAAACCCGGTTAAGGTTATCTCTAATCCGGTTTGTGTTGATGATCTTGATGAAAATGTTTATTTAATTTTTTGTTGTGGTTTTTGTTACGTTCTTGAGTAGACATTTGTGTAGAAGAACAATGTTAAAGTGGATAGAAGAAATTGAAAGCTCCCTTCTATCTACTTAACAATTTTTAAGTACATTTTAAGGAATTTAATCGGATTGTTTTTTTTATTGACCCGGTTTTTAATTCGGATATTTGATCTATTTTCTGTTTTTCGGATCCTTCAAAATATCACACACCTATAATCAAATTGGTTGAATGAATCAATGCAACAATCTCGAGTAAATCAAGATGTTAATATTATAACTTTCCAAAAGTTTAACTTTCAAATAAATGAATCAAACTGTTAATATTGTAACTTTCCTACAACCAAATTAATCAGCTATATCAAAGTTTGAAAGAATCTCGGGTGTTAATGTTTCAATAATTTCAAGATAAAGATATTTAATAAAATTACAAAAAATCATCAAACAAATAAAACAAGAGTTTACCTAAAATTACAAATACATAAACAAAGAACAATATTATATCATTTTATTTAATAAATAACCTTTAAAAAATCATACATCAATCTCTTATGTATAAGTAATAAAACTCATGTGTATGAAATAACATTTAAATAAAAATTAAAAGTATATTTATTTTATGAAATGACAAGTTATCCTTACTATAAAATTTACTTTGGATAAATTAAACAACTTCAAAAGAATTAAAAAAAATCTCTTTTTATATTTTTAAGAGTACAAGTTCTTTTTTTTTCTACATCATGTGAACATACAAACTATAGAAAATAGTTAATTGCAATAACCATGAAAAACAATACTAGAAATAAAATTTAAAGTAATAATAAACGAATAATAATATAATAAAACACTTACGTTTTGAAGATGAGAATAATAGAGATATCGATAGGTTGAAAAGAGCTTCTTTTCTTTATTAGAAATCACTTAAACAATCTTACAGATCTGTTTAATCAGTTTTACACAGGTTAACACAACCTGTTACTGACCAATTCCTAATCTACCCAACTCACAACACAGCAACAGCTATGTATCCCTCTTTGTTCACTCACCAAGAACCCTAATAGCTTCTAGCTTAGATCTTGAGATTCACAAAGCTTGTGAGATAAGACGGCTACCTAACCTAAAGTCTAGCTTCCGATTATATAGGTAACGACACAAGCGTCATTAACCTATTTCCTAATTCTAAGATATCTTCAAATCTTCTTTCCATGATTTGCTTATATCTTGAATGACTTGTTCATCACGTTCTGGAAACTCCAGCAACCAAACGCAGCTCGCCACGTCATCATCATTTGAGTCTCGCTGCTTCCCGCATACAGCTCCTTCATGTGCTTCACAGAGTCGCCTTGTGCTCAAACATCTATATATCTTCATTCTCCCCCTTTTTACTTGAATGTGACAACTCAAGCTCCAATGGATCCTGTCATGATTAGTCCAACAAAAAAACACAAGAACACAAAGACAACATATATCCCAACATCACAAGAATTCTGAAAAACAACATCCATTAGCATAAAGATTCAAGAACCAAAACTCAAATCACGGAATAAGGTGCAAGCAGACACACCACCCGAAGAAACAAAGGGGACAAACACAGAGTTTTAGTAGTGCACACAAAAACAAAAAACAAAAGCTACACTACACATTTCCTCCCCTTATTACTAGACCCCAAGCTATAGTAACTCAGCCAGGATCAAATTCTTCCTCTTCCTCTTCCTAGGTTCTTCCTCAACTACAGGAGCCACAACATCAAAATTCCAGAAAACACAAGGCAAGAACACAATAAGCAAAGCACCACATGAAGCAAGAAAACAACTTACCTGTCAAGCGACGTCGTATGCGCTTCCCTATCTCAAGAAGATCATTAATGTCTTCAAGAAGGAGTTTATGACCCATCGGAGGTGGTGCTTGGGTAGGCTGCGTGGGTGGCGGATCGTTGACAAAGACACCCGGTTCGTCAGAGAGAGTATCACGAGGACGAGAGCGCACATCACGCTGAAAGGTGAGCAGCTGGTAGATCAGATTTGGGTAAGCCAGACGATGTGAAGAAAGGGGTCCCAAACGTGCCAAACTCATGGTATGAGTTACCACCAATTTGCCCAGGTTGAAACTCTTACCATGAGTCCCCATGTCAATCAACCGGAGACGGTCAACCCGAAGAGTGCTGGTATTGGTCGTTGGAAACCAATTTCCACAGCAAACCTTGTGCAGCATCTTCATGGTATCTAGATGATCAGCAGGTTGCAAGCGGAGCCAACGTCGTGTAGTCCCACCTGTCATCATGAGAGCAAGATCATCACGAGAAGCTGTAGAGAGGGTAACCGGAGCCTCTGGATCTAAAGCGGAGTCATCAATCGAGAACATGTGATTGATAAGAGCAGGCGAGAACTCATACATCTTGCCCCGAACATACACCAGATCAAGACCACATTCTCGATATTCCATCTCTGGCAGATTCGCATAGAATTCACGAACAACTTCTGGGACAAACTGTTCCACCGCAACGACAGTCTGAGCCATACCCGAGTGTTCCAGAAAATACTTGGTGGCGGTCAGGACCTCAGGATCTAAGGGCAGAGTTTTCTGGAATATGAAATCGCGTTTAGCGATGTGTTTGTACCTTTCAGCAGCAGCGGCAGACAAAAAACGCTTGGTGTGTGGCGGCACCAAAGGGCGACGAAGAGTTCTATCCAGTTCATCTCTCTCGGCAAAAACCTGACGATGAGCTGCAGCACGAGCAGCATAAGAGACAGCCGCATCTGGCACACTAGCACCCTCTGCAGTCTCAGCGGTGGGCGAAATCAGAGGATCAGGCATCGGGACGTCTGCGACCGGTGAAGCAACCGGAGTGATGTTTTTGGGAGCCAACGGGGACGGAGGAGCAGACGGATTGGTGAGACCAGCGGGTTCGGCATCCTTAGAATCGCTGAGAACGAGCGGTGGAGCGGACGGTGGTGGAATCGAGACAGACGGAGGCTGAGAAGACGTCGTCGGCGGAGGAGAGGACGACAGAAGCTCGCGAATCGACCCAATTCCAGAGGCGAAAAGCGGAGTGGAGAGAACCTGGTAAGCCGGGTTGGAGAGATCCGGGTAATCGATGGGCTCATCGACCAGACGGCGACGTTTGCTAGCCGGAAAAGCCCCACGACGATTCCGGTGAGAGCTCGCGCGATGGTCAAGGATTCGGGTAGGATTGAAGGAGGAAGCCATGGTAGCAGACGAAGGTGGCACTTGCGGCGTCAGGATTCTGGGCGGAGGAGACGGCGGTAGTGTGAGGCGGTAGCATTGAGCGCCAAGAGCAGCGACGAGTGTAGCAGCAAGCTGCGGGATGAGATCGGCGGTGGGAGAAGAGACTTTGTCTTTGGACATGAGAGAAAAACAAAATCGATCTAGGGTTTGTGAGAGCAATACGATGAAACACTATGAATATAAGCGGGAACGTTTCAGCTTCCAAAACCGGATCTGCTTTATTCTGGGCCAACCCTGAAATGCTTAGTCAAAAACAGTCTAGAAATTGATTAGTAGACGGAAAAAATTTTAAAATTTTGTTTTTGACACAATCGATTTTGAAATTTTTCTTGTGCAATACACATTTATCCTGTGCAATACACATTTTTTCTGTCTAGCACAGCACTACCAGACATTTGTGAAAAGCCATCAGAGAACACGAAGTTACCATGTCTAACATCCAAAAACAGCTTTAACAAGAAGCAGCATATAGAAAATTAAGTTCATTAGATTGCCATTTAGCAGATGAGGAGACACGTCATACCTTTAAGCTTAAAAGTTCCTGAAGCAGCATGATGTACACAAGAGCCAGCCTGAAGTAACAGAGGAAAAACATGATCAACCATACAGCTCAGTGAGGCAGCTATTTCTCAGTTGAGGAGCTTTCACACCCACTGCTTCTTTTCTCAGTGAGGTAGCTATTTCTCGGTCGGATAGTTTGCACACACTTTTTCACTCAGATTAGTCTACACATCCGCATACTCGACTCAGAGACATTCTCAAAACAACTTTCTGACCACTTAGGAGTAACAGGAGAGGTTCAATCATTATCACAGCGAGAAAAGGAATTTCTCAAAACAACTTTTTTTTTTCTTTTTTTCTTTTTGTACAAGTCAGGCTGTCTCTGTTGAACATCTCTGAAGAAAAGCATGATGAGCAGCTCTTTGCCTGAATGAAGTTGCCAATAGGAGGTTTTGCTTGTTATGTACAAGGAAACGAAACACAAAAAATAAATGTACTCCTGTGCAGGGATCCTGTTACAACACTCCCTTAAAAACCAAACCAGGTCAGTGTTCACAAATGCCAAGTGCCATTTGCAAATTTGAGAAAGTATTAATATCAAGTGGTTTAGTGAAAATATCAGCCAACTGCTTCTCAGTATCAATGTAATGAATTTCAACAAGTTTCCCTTCTACAAGTTCTCTAATGAAATGATGTCTGATTTCTATGTGCTTCGTGCGAGTGTGATGCACATGATTTTTTGTGATATCAATAGCCCCAGTATTATCACAGTGTATTATGAGAATTTCAGAAGTCATACCATAATCTGCAAGCATCTGTTTCATCCACAGTAACTGAGTGCAACAACTGCCCATGCCAATGTATTCAGCTTGAGTGGATGATAAGGAAACACAATTCTGCTTCTTGCTATGCCATGAAATCAAATTATTCCCCAGAAAGAAACATCCTCCTGATGTGCTACGTTTGTCATCAATACAGCCTGACCAATCTGCATCACAGTAGCCTGCAAGATTATCATTAGTATAGTATAAGACAAACCATATTCAATTGTACCTTTCACGTATTTGATGATACGTTTAACAGCATTCATATGCGAAACTTTAGGATTGGCTTGATAGTGAGCACACAGACACACGCTGTGACAGAGATCTGGACGGCTTGCTGTAAGATACATAAGACTTCCAATCATTGATCTGTTGAGTTTCTGATCAACAGCATGACCTCCTTCATCCTTTGATAACTTTGACGCTTTACTCATGGGAGTGTATGCTGTCTTGCAGGTTTGCATGTCAAAACGTTTGATGAGATTCTTTGCATAAGTACTCTGAGAGATGAAAATACCAGTGCTGGATTGAGTAATCTGAAGTCCAAGGAAATAATTCAATTCTCCTACCATGCTCATTTCAAACTCCTCAGTCATTGTCTTGACAAACTTGTTCACCAGCTTTGGATCAGTACTGCCAAAAACAATATCGTCAACATACATCTGAACGATCAGAATGTGTGCTCCTGTTCTATTTATGAACAAGGTTTTATCGACATTTCCCCTCTGAAAATTGTCATCCAACAGAAACTGAGCTAGTCTCTCATACCTAGCGCGAGGTGCCTGTTTCAAATCATAGAGAGCTTTTTTTAGTTTGTAAACGTGTTCAGGAAAGTGAGGATCTTCAAATCCTTTTGGCTGTGCTACATAGACTTCTTCCTGAAGGAAGCCATTCAAGAATGCACTCTTGACATCCATCTGATGCAGCTTGATTTTCAGTATACCTGCAATTCCCAGAAGTAGACGGATAGACTCAAGCCTTGCAACAGGAGCAAAAGTCTCATCGAAATCCACTCCTTCAGCCTGAGAGTAACCCTGAGCTACCAGCCGGGCTTTGTTGCGAACCACATTTCCAGATTCATCAATCTTGTTTTTAAAGATCCACTTTATGCCAACAACATTTACATGTGCTGGTCGAGGGACCAGATCCCAGACATCATTTCTGGAGAACTGATTCAACTCTTCTGTGCAAGCACAATACCAGAATTCATCTTCCAACGCATCTACAATTGTTGCAGGTTCAATCATAGACACAAAACACGAATACTGCAGCATCTCATGAAAATCAATCTAAACCCCTCTTGTTGTTTTTGTGTTCAGATCACCTATGACATCACCAACTTTGTGATTTTTAGGAACAATTAGCTTCTTGGCTGCAGCTGTCACCACAGGTGACTGAGATTCCACAGATTCCTTTTGATCATCAGGTTGTTCGTTTTCTGTTTCCTCAGCTACTGGTGCAACAGGTGTTTCAATTGGTTTGGATGCAGCTTTTACTGGTCGTTCGTCTGACACAGGAGGTAATACAAATCTGGCTTTGTCGTCAAACACAACATTTACTGAATCACTGATGGTCTTGGTTCTCTTGTTGTAAACTCTGTATGCTGAGCTGTTTGTGGAGTAGCCTAAGAAGATACCTTAACCACTTCTAGACGCAAACTTCCGTAGCTGCTCCTTGTCATTAAGAATATAGCACACACAACCAAAAACCCTAAAATGACTTAAATTATGGCTTTTTCCTTTCCAGATTTCATATGGGGTGGTCTTTGTTCCAGGTTTTACATAAACCTTGTTGATGATGTGACATGCTCTGCTGACAGCTTCTGCTCAGAAACCTTCATACATATCATTTCTGTGTATCATGGCTCTGGCCATCTCTTGTAGTGTTCTATTTTTCCTTTCTATAACTCCATTCTGTTGTGGTGTCCTTAACGCTGAGTATTGATGTCTGATACCTTGAGACTGACAAAACTTCTCAAAAGTCTCATTCTGAAATTCCCCTCCATGGTCACTTCTGATTTGAACAATGTTCCCTTTCTCATTCTGAAGTTGCAGAGCAAGAATCTTGAAACTCTCTACTGCTTCATACTTTTCTCGTAAGAAGCGAACCCATGTATACCTTGAGAAATCATCTACTAATACAAAAATGTACTTCTTCCCATTTATGTTTTCCACCTGAACTGGACCCATAAGATCCATGTGAATTAGCTCAAGTATCTTCTTCGAACCAATTTCAGAACCCTTTTTATGATTAACCTTGATCTGCTTCCCCTTGTTGCAGGCACCACACAAATAATCCAGCTTATCTCCTAATTTTGGAACACCACGAACACTCTAGCATTCACAATTTTGACCAGGCTTTGAACATCCATATGCCCGAGTCTCTTGTGCCACAACTCCAGATCTGAGATAGTTGCAGACAAACAGGTATCTGATGTCGTCCACATGTAGCAATTGTTTCCTGAACGTAACCCAGACAACACTGCATTTTTATTCTCGTCCATAGCTTGACAATCAGTTTTTGTGAACGTCACCTTCAGGCCATCATCACACAGCTGACTTATGCTAATCAAGTTAGCCTTTAGTCCCTCAACATAATAAAACATTTGCCAATGGTGGTTTATCAACACACTCGATATTCCCTTTGCCTTTGATATGTCCTTTACCACCATCCCCAAATGTTACTTTTCCACAAGCTTCTTCAGTATAAGTTGAAAGAACACCTGGGTTACCTGTCATATGTCTGGAGCATCCACTATCGAAATACCAAGGATTGCTTGCTGATCCATCTGTAGATGTGTAGGCCACCTTTGCTACTACAGGCTCGTCCTCATCTGATTCATCTAGTTTCATAATTGAAACGTTGCAGGTCAAGTTGATTTCCTCAGATTCATCTTCAGCTGATTCATCTAATTGCATCAATGAGGCGTTGCAGATCAGGTTGATTTCCTCAGATTCATCTACAACTCTGTTGTATTTTTCCTCATCATGCTCCTGTGACTTGCTGTACAGATCCAGTTTATTAACCCATACTTTGCCAAACTTCAAAGGCTCTATAAAGCACTTTCGAGCTTGCCAGAGTTGTTTGACCTTGTCTTTGAACTTGTAACAGAAACTTCTGATGTGTCCAGTCTTTCCACAGTGATAACAGTCAAACACCCTTCGACCTCGTCTGGACTTGGTCCACACCTTTCTGTAACTAGTCTTCTGATGCGATACTGAAGCCTTGGGAGTCATTTTTTGCTTGATCGGTTTATGCTCTTACTTGACTGTGTTCTGTAGAGCTGACTTGAGTTTACTATCTTCCTCTTCATGATTCGTTGTACTCTTTACAAAGTTCATGGTCTTAGGTCTATCAAGAGGCGTCTAGGACACAGAAGGTTGATAACCTAATCCTCTGTGATCAGATCCAACTATTCCCATAGACAGAATTTCATCAAGATTCTAACCCCCATTGTTCAGCATTCTGATCTTCTTGTGATTCTCACTCAGTTCTCTTTCTAGCAAAAGAGATTTCTCCTTTTCTTGACTCAGACTCTGCTGGAGACAATTCATCTTTCTTTCTATTATCTGTTTATCAGGCAATGGAAGCTTTTCACCAATAGCTTCTTCCTTTATTTCTTCCTCCAAGAGATCTAGTTTTGCTGACAACTGCAGATTCTCCTTTGTAAGTCTCAGCTTGTCCTTGCTCAGCAGTAACCAGCTGTCATACAAGATGCGATAGCTCTCACTTGTAATCTGTGTCTCATCGTTGTCTGACTCAGAATCCTCACTGCTCGATTCATTGTCATCCTTTGCACTGAAAGCAACAAAGTTCAGCATACCACCTGTCTTATCCTCACTGTCTGACTCAGAGTCACTGAAACTCAGAAAAGTTTTTTCTTTGCTTTTCTGAATACTTGGACACTCAGCTTTGATATGACCAATCACATCACACTCATAGCACTTCATATCCTTGCGTTTTGTGACAGGACATTCTGGTTTTGTGTGTCCCATACCACCACACTCATGACATTTCACATCGCGCCTTTTACCAGAATTCTCGTTCTTCACAGGCCTGCTGCCTGATTTTTCTGTATCACTTCTGTTCCAACGACTGGATTCTCTTGCATCACGACTGTCTCTGGTTCTGCCTCTTTCAACGCGCTTCAGAGCTTTTCCAAAATTTCTAGCCATAAGGAATAGATCATCTTTGATTTCCTGCAGCGGATCAGGAACTTTTTCTTTTTCAGCCTTAAACGCTATCCCTTTGTTCAGGTTTCATTGATCTTCAGCAGCTTCCATTTCTTCAGACTTCAGAATTCCAACCAATGCTTCATATTTGAGAGTATTTGTATTGCCCGAGACTCTCATGATAGCTTTGTGTGCAGCATACTTCTGTGGTAGGCATCTGAGAAGTTTCTTCACCAACTTCTTTTCCTTGTAGGTTTTTCCCAGAGTTTTAGCTTCATTGGCAATCTTACTCAGTTTATCACTGAATTCAATAACTTTTTCTGAAGGATCCATCATGTTCTCAAAATCTGTAGCCAGCTGATCCAATCTGGTTCGTTTTACACTAACATCTCCTTCATTCAGTTTCTGCAAGGTATCCCACATCTACTTAGCTGATTCACACCCTGAGACAAGATTAAACTCGTTGTCATCTAGACAGTAGTAAATAGCATTTTATAGCTCTAGCATTAAATTTAGACAGATTCTTCTCTTCTTCAGTCCAATTTGCCTTTGCTGAAAGGAGGTTCCCAGCCATCTTCTACAGCAGTCCAAGCATCTTCTCCTTGTCCTCTGATTAGCTGTATCATCCGTGTTTTCCAGTACCCATACCCTCTGTGATCGAGAGGTACAGGTCGCATGAGTTCAGACTTCGACATCCTTAATCAGCAGGATCTCAACATGTATTGAGTGTTTACTCAGGTCGGTTTCCTGCTCTGATACCAAATGAGAATAATAGAGATATCGATAGGTTGAAAAGAACTTCTTCTCTTTATTAAAAATCACTTAAACAATCTTATAGATCTGTTTAATCAGTTTTACACAAGTTAACACAACCTGTTACTGACCAATTCCTAATCTATCCAACTCACAACACATCAACAGTTATGTATCCCTCTTTGTTCACTCACCAAGAACCCTAATAGCTTCTAGCTTAGATCTTGAGATTCACAAATCTTGTGAGATAAGACGGCTACCTAAACCTAAAGTCTAGCTTCCGATTATATAGGTAACGACACAAGCGTCATTAACCTATTTCCTAATTCTAAGATATCTTCAAATCTTCTTTCCATGATTTGCTTATATCTTGAATGACTTGTTCATCACGTTCTAGTAACTCCAGCAACCAAACGCAGCTCGCCACATCATCATCATTTGAGTCTCGCTGCTTCCCGCGCACACCTCTTTCATGTGCTTCACAGAGTCGCCTTGTGCTCAAACATCTATATATCTTCAGAAGATTCTCCTATATCCATATTTCTTGATGACCCACCAGTTTCAAATCTCCTTGCAGGTTTTCTATTTTCAAATCTCCTTGCATCCCTTGATAGAATTATAGAAATTCATGTTCCCTTGGTAGACTAGCATTAGATCCTGAAGATGATTGTTGTCTCATTACCGCATTATGTGGTATTGGACCATGATAGATGTACATTTTAAATGAATTTCAGTACATGTTGACAAAAATAAAATAAAAAATTCAGTAGAAGTAAAAAAAATTTCATAAATTTATATAGTAAGTAAAAAAGGAAAATACATTAGGGTATCAAATCCTATAAAAGTGGTTCCTCGCTTCTACTACTCTTTTTTCACTCTCTCTCTCTCTATCTCTTAACGATTCTATTCTCTCTTATTTTCTCTGTAGAAAAAAAAAATCCTAAGAATGCTGTCGTCTAACGTATCAGAGACATGCACGAGGAGGAAGAGAGGAACAAAGAGAAAGATTGAAATTGAGAAGCGGTTCACAAAAGAACAACGATCCATAGCTTGCAGCAAACGCCGTCTAACTCTCTTCTCCAAAGCGGCTGATCTATGTCTTCTCTCCGGAGCCAACATGGTCGTTTTCGTAACTTCTCCGGACGAGAACTCCTACGTTGTTTACTCTTTCTCTTCTCAGGCTACTCTTCTGCATCTGAAATTGTTCATTGTTATCTCAACGACAAGTCTCCTCCCAAGATTACTCAATCCAACGAGTTAGGGTTTTGGTGGGAAGACCTGATAGTAGAGGTGTCAGACGGGCCGGCCCGCGCCCATCTAGCCCGCCCCGCAGTGGGCTTTCTTTTTTCGGGCTGCGGCGGGTTGGCCCGTTTAGGACCGCAGACAAAATTATCAGTGTCCAAGCCCGGCCCGCAAAGCCCAGCAGATATACGGGTCGGCCCGCGGGCATTTCTCTGCTACGCATCAAGGATTCTTGAGCTGTGGCATTGTCTGTACAAGGCAATATCTCGTCCATAGCCGTATTGCTTGATGGTCTCTCAACCCATTCGCTCATTGCCACACATGTGTCTGCAGTACAAATCGAAGAAACTGCAGCAAAAGAAATGATAACAAGCATGACGATTGAAACTACGATAAGCGCCACTCTCCTGCGAGTACAGAAATGACTATTATACATTTGTTTTTCAAAATCCAAAGATTCTGTAACAGATAGACTGTTAGGAGGAGTTTGTTACACAGAATCAAGGAAATGTCTTATGTGATTGGAGTTACTAGTCGATTTCTCAGTGATAATAGCTACAGAGAAATCCAGTTTCGATCCGATCTGATCGATATCAGTTTGTACATTTGCAGGTAAAAGAACCTGAAGAACTGCAGCCTGCTTGGCTGAAGCAAGATAATCTGAGATAGCTCTAAGCTGCGAAATCGTGCTATCAGAACCTTAACTTAAACACAAATCCAAAATATCCTAAAAGGAACAATGTCGTGTCTCATCTTGCAACTCATTTGTAAACCTTAATCTGAACTTAAACTCATATTCAAACCTTAATTGTAACAAGTTAAACTCAAATGTGAAACAGAAATTGAACTTAAGTCAAGAGAAAGACCTGCAACTTCTTAAACGCAAACATGATAACTGAAACATGAACTAAAACTCAAATCCAAACATGAATATCAAACTTAAAATAAAATCTGCAACTCAACATCCATCTGCATCATCCACAAGCGACTGGAAGGAAGGTAGAGTCTCATCTTCAGCATCAAATTTTTCATACTCCTCTACAAATATCATACAAACTAACAATGTTAATTCATAGACTAAGACTGTGTGACTATAAAACTTATGAAAACAACTTACTTACCATTTTCATAAGATTCAAAACCTTTTAACCAATTGCGATTGCATATTAATGCTTGAACATTTCTCGGTAAAAGACGACTTCTATACTTGCTTAGAACTCGAGTTCCGATGCTAAACAATGATTCGGACGCAACTGTTGAAATAGGAATGCTTAGAATGTCACAAGCCATGGAAGCCAATTTTCCAAACCGTGGACCGTTATCTTTCCAATAATTGAGAATATCTAACCTCTCAAACCCTTTTACGTTCATTGCCGGTTCATCCAAGTACATATCCAACGTCGACTTTCCATTGGCAACAACGTTTGCTTTGCGAAAAGCAAAGAAATCTTATAACAAAGATAAGAAATCAAAATAACATAACATAAAAACTAATGACTTGCTGTTTTTCATAAAAAAACTGCATATTAACTAACAAAAACAAAACATAAGAAACTTACATCGTAATTGCTAAAATTCCCTTTTGCAGTTTCATCATCATGTGTAACATCTTCACGAGACTCAGTTGTAGGTGATACCGCATTGGACTTGTTCTCATAAACTTCAAAAAGTTTACGTAGTTGAGCACGCAAATGTTTCATTCTTTTCTCACGAGTACTGATATCTAGTTTTGCAAAACAATAATCTGCAAGTGTAAGCTTCAACCTTGGATCAAATACCGTAGCGATTGCAAAGATATCACTTACTTCTGCCCAATACTTATCAAACTCTCTTTCATTAGGACAATCATGTTTCTGATAACTTTTGGACTCATTCACTGTTAACCAGTTTTGGATCTTCCAAACTTGCATAAAATACAAATTCGAAGTTGGATATGTCGAACCTGATATAAGATTGGTTATTTGATCAAACGACTCTAAAAAGTCACTCATTTGCTGTAGTCGATGCCATTCCGCATCTGTAGGATGAAATTTGTAGTTTTTGGCATCAATGACTTTGAGATTACCAAATGCAGCTCGATACTTCAGAGCCCTATCAAGCATCTTGAATGTTGAATTCCACCTAGTTGCCACATCCAACAACAAATCAGCTTTCAGATCAATACCAACGTTTTCCACACACTTTACAAATAAGATCTCACGATGTTCTGATCCTTTAACGTACTTGATACTCTCTCTAATCTTTTCTAATGTATCACCAATCCCTTTCAGCCCAATTTGAACAATGATGTTGAGAATGTGAGCTGCACATCTAACATGAAAAAAATCTCCTTTACACAACAAATCATCTCGGAGTACAAGCTGAGATTTTACAATTTCTTGCATTGTGTCATTGTTACCCGCGTTGTCTACCGTAATGGAGAAAACTTTCTTCTCAATTCCCCAGTCCTTCAATTTCTGTCAATGTAATGTGTTGTAAGACACATATAACCTTCATGAGTGAGCGCAGACCACAAATCTGTAGTTAAACTAATCCTTCCAGGAAGTTGAGCTAACTCTCTCTTCAGCTTATCCGTCTCAATCTCATAAAACTTATAAACATCTGCAGCAACTGTGTTTCGACTAAAAAACTTGACATCCGCATTTAAATACTTCCACGTTTCTCTAACTCTCTCATACTCCACATAAGAAAATGGAAGATCATGTTGGATAATTGTCTTAGCTACCAATTCGCGGAAAACAGATTGATCTGTCTTAGCATTCACCATCATCTGACTAATATCACCATTTCTAGGCACGAGCTTACATATTTGCAAATGACGTCGATATGTATTCGTACCATTTTTGTGTGCATTGTACGCATAATCTGATTTGCAATGCTTGCACATAGCTCTTTCTTCACTTTTTCCCAAATGATTAACCTTTTTAATCACTATGAAATCGTTCCAGACTTTTGAGTATTGCCTTCTCTTCTTTGGTTTCGATGACTTTCCATTGTCCTCATCATCATCAACATCATCAGCTCCATTGTCCCCATCGTCATCTTCTTCATCATCATCATCATCTTCCTCTTCATCACTAATCTCAAACACTTTTTTCGGTTTTGTAGATGCTTCAGCTTCAGACTTTTTTCTTCTCTCTGTTTTAGAGGCAAAAGCTTCATCACCCTTGCTTCTTCTTTGGGTTTTTGATGCTTCTGGTTCACACACTTTTTTCCTCTGCGTCATAGGTGTTCCTGTTTCATCTCTCAGTTTTCTTTTCAGCTTTTTAGATCCTCATGCTTCATCATTAGCTTGTTGTTGTTCATATCTAGCTTGTTCCAACTCAATGACTCTCCGAGATTCCACATCTAATGATCTCAAATACTCAGCATCAACAGAATCCAACGGATCCTATCATTAACAAAATACAAAAACTAGTCAAGACTAGCAAATCAATCAAACAAAAGTAAAACATCTAATTGTTTATGTGTAGTCACAAATAACATACCATTACAAGTGTTAGATGCTCTGTTTTGATCTGAAATCTGAATCTAAGAAGCTTCAATGATCGTAAAAAAGAAACTTGAAGAGATAGAGAATGACTTTTTAGTTTCCTTATTAAGCAATTGAGCGTGAACTGCTACTTCTAGGGTTTGAACTGCACAAGAAACTCTAATAGAGAGAAAAGGTTTGAAAGCCTCTATGAGAAATGAAGGGTTTTAAAAGAGTTGGTTTTTCTTTCGTGGGCTACCCGCAGTCCGCAACGGGCTTGTCCGCTATAATCCGCAGTCCGTAATTGGCCTGCCCGCGAGGTCCGCTAATTTGTGGACAAAAAAATCAACGTCCAAGCCCGCTCCGCCATGGGCTACTTGGACAAAGCCCGCGGGCTAGCGGCCCGCTTGACAACTCTTCCTGATAGGCTCAGGGTTCCATTGGCAAATATGAAGAGGAAGATGAGAAGTGGCGGGAGAAAGGCAAGAGCTTTGGAGAAGTATCTCAGGAAAGTCCTGAACAAAAGTGGCTAAGGAAGAAGAGACTCTGGATGGTTCAGAAGCTTTGCTTCTACTCAATAAGTCTAAGGACAAAGCGCACCGTTTTGTGGTGTTAAGGATTTATGTGTTTTAAGGGTTTCGGGGGTCTTTAGTATTTAAGGAAAACTTTCCCCATTAGGGTTGTTATCAAACATAATCATTTCAATATCATTTCTATTTCTCTCTCTTAACTCTCCGCCGCATAAGCCGCATATCTTTCACTCTACTCTTATTTCCTGTTCCGATAAGTCACAGGCTTATCATTGGTGCTTTTCATCGAGAGTTTGCAATGGCTCCCATCGATCCAAAAGCCGTTGTCATCGAGTTTAATCCTGACCTGTCAGAACTCAGCCCCCCTCCCAGCGAAACTCCTCCGCCACCCCCACCACTGGAAAACAGAGTTGATACTATGGAGAAGGAAATGGCGTACATCAGAGAAGGCATTCAACAACTCTTACGCTTTCAGATCTATGGCCCTCCTCGTGAAGGAAGAGAGTCTACTCCGTTGGCCTTTTTCAAACCCATTCCATCCCCGCAGTTTTAGAGTACACCTGCTTCGAGCTCAGAGAGGCAGAACAGAGACGCAATCGTACCCTGTCCGACGCCTGCGACTCAGCTGCGACCTCGAGAGGTCCGTTTCCACATCCCACCTGTTGAGCAAGGTCTCGTACCACCTCCTGCAACATTACCGGCGCCGAGAGGCTTAGACTTACCCGATTATGAAGGAGGTAACCCAGATGACTGGCTATTTAGGGTGGAACAATGCTTCACGTTACACAACATTGCGGAGGAAGCTAAGCTTGAAAAGGTAATTCCTTGTCTAACTGGTGCTTTTGTAACATGGTAGAGATGTTCAAAGGATAGGGAGAAAATTTATACTTGGAAGGATTTTCAGGATAAGTTTAAGATAAGGTTGAAGCCTAGTAGAGGTAGTTCAGCTATGGACCATTTGCTTAATATTAGGCAGACCAGTACTATGGACGGGTATAGAGGTCGTTTCGAAGAACTCATAGTGGAGTTGCCACATGTTACTGCCGATTTATTAGAATCTGCTTTTCTGAATGGATTGAGAAAGAGTCTAAAGGATCAAGTGGTGAGGTGTAGACCCACAAATTTGACTGATATTGTGGAAATTGCTAGGCTGATTGAATCTCAAGAAAAAGATAACCATAACTATCATGTGAGACAACAATCCCGTCCTCCTGCTACAAGTAACTTGTCACCTGCCGCTGCGAGGGTTTACGACAGAGTTTAGTCTAAGAGACTGTTGGAACCCATTAACAACAGCAATCTTGCCTCAAGTAGTGGTTCAGGAAATACTGGAGAAGGCAGGAATCACAACCCTTGTCGTCACTGTGGTGATAGGTGGTTTCTGGGTCACCGCTGCAAGCAGCAAAGGTTGAAAACTCTCGAAGTCACTAAAGAAGAAAAAGAGAGCCCATTAATAGAGGAATTAGCTGAACCTTTGTTGGGGTCGGATTCCACCTAATAAACCGAGTCGACTATGTTTAACGCCTCGGCGACCTTGTCGAAGAACCATCCCGAGCCAAGCCCAAAAAACCTCGGGGATTATGTCGAGGAAATGTCCCGAGGCGACGCCAAAAACGCCTCGGAACATCACCACAAAGGATTCCCCGACCTGATCTTGAAGCGCCTCGGACAGCAATCCGGAGAATCACCCCGAGGCGGACCTTAAGATGCCTCAGGAGCGATCATTCGATTAACGAAGTCCGAGCCACTCAACCACAACCTGAGAGCCAACTCAACCCGGCTCGGAGGAACATCGGATCGGGACAGAACCTTCAAGAAATGACTTAACCAATATGAGATCAAACATACCATTTGCGAAAAACACGGAAGAGATTAGAAAATCTCCGAGGATATCACCAAATATAGGGATTTCCAGAATCTTCGGAAGATAAAGATAAATCTCCTTTGCCAGCTCTGAGATAAGGAGAAATCTTCCGAGAATATCGCGAGAAGCGATCTATTAAAACCCTATATAAAGAACTTCTGAGAAAATGAGAGAGGCTCTCAACTTAAGGCTATCAAAAACGCTCTGACTTTGAAAGCAAAAACACTTATTTTCATATTCAAAAACAGTTGTACGATCAAATTCTTACTATTTCAATAATACAACCAAGAACACCGTCTGCGGTAATCAACAATTTTGTTGTTCTTTGAGAATCTCACAAAGACTCGTTCTTTGAAGAAACCCTTAAAACAATTTCTATTGTGCGAGTTTTGACTCTCACAACCTTTGGATGATGAAGAAGCTGAAGCAGAGGAAGGCTTGCAGATACTCTCACTAGGCACTATGTCAGAAAACTCGAGGGGTAAATCCATGAAGATGCGTGGATACATTAGGAGCACAAGCGTGGTAATACTGATAGATTTTGGGGCCACGAGTTGCTTCATTCACGAAGGCATAGTGAAACACAAAGGTTGGCGAGTCACAGAAACCAGAGGCTTTGGAGTAAAGGTTGGTGGAGGTAGAGTAATAAGAGGAAGCGGTAAATGTGCAGACATAGCACTGGAAGTTCAGAGGGAAACCCAATCCCTCCAAACCAGACAGACGTTCCTGAAGACGTTGCTCCCGCGGCCCTAGCAGAACTAAGAAGTATGATGGCTCAACTTCAGAAGAAGGTGAACGATTAAGAACAGGCAAATCGATCCTTGGCGCAACAACTCGAAGCAGCTACCTCCCAAGGACAGATCAGGGCTACTCGTTTCGGCGCGAGGCATCTTCAGGATCGACGAGCGGCAGTAGACCTCAACCCAACACGGCTCGTGTTCTACACGCCTCGCAATACTACAAGGCCCGTCCGCCAAACCGCACCGGAAATTGGAAGAGATCGAACCGAACCGGCGATCTTGGGAAATCGGGAAACGAATCGAGCGAGAGGAAACGAACCGCAGCTCCCTCCTCCCCGAGCAGAAGTTGCCGAGGCCGATCAGATCGGGGTCTCAGACGATGAAGATTCGGAAGAGAACGTTCGGTGGGCTGAGGAATACGCCAGAGAACAGGAAATAAGCGCTATCAAGCTCTCCCTAGCCAAGGCAGAAAACGAAATGAAGCTCGTAAGATCCCAAATGCATAACGCAGTCTCCTCGGCCCCGAACATCGACCGCATTCTAGAAGAGTCCCACAACACACCATTCACACACAGGATCTCTAACGCGATAATCTCAGATCCAGGAAAACTAAGAATCGAATACTTCAACGGATCTTCCGACCTGAAAGGACACTTGAAGTCATTCATCATCTCCGTGGCCCGAGCCAAATTTAGACCAGAAGAAAGAGACGCCGATCTCTGTCACCTGTTCGTAGAGCACTTGAAAGGGCCAACTCTGGATTGGTTCTCGAGACTCGAAGGAAATTCTGTGGACAGTTTTCAGGAGCTATCGACACTCTTCCTGAAGCAATATTCGGTGCTAATCGATCCCGGTACATCAGACGCCGACCTGTGGTCAGTATCTCAGTAGCCTAATGACCCGCTTCGAGACTTCCTCGCAAAATTCCGATCTACCCTAGCCAAAGTCGAAGGAATCAACGACGTAGCGGCTCTATCTGCTCTCAAGAAAGCACTATGGTACAAATCCGAATTTCGAAAAGAATTAAACTTGTCCAAACCACAGACAATCCGAGACGCCTTGCACCGAGCCTCGGATTACGTATCCCATGAAGAAGAAATGGAACTACTATCCAAAAGACACGAACCATCCAAGCAAACGCCTCGCATCGATACCAGTGCTCCAAACAACAAAAAGGGCGCTCAAGGCGGGACATTCGTTCACCATGAAGGACGAGGCCGCGGTCGAGGCGAGGCGAGGCCGCCCGAGGCCGAGGACGAGACCACGGTCGTAGACGCGGTCGAGAATCCTACACTTGGACGAAGGATCAACTCGCAGGAAACGAGCAGAAATATTGTGAGTTGCATAAGAGTTACGGCCATCATACTTCCAGATGTCGTAGCCTCGGAGCAAAGTTGGCTGCAAAATTCCTAGCAGGAGAGATCGGTGGAGCTTTAACCATCGAAGACTTGGAAGCGGAAAAGGGTAAAACCGAGCAGGTCAATGCTGTGGCCAATCCCGAGCAGGCGGCCCCCGCAGCGAACTTCGAAGGACCCAAAAGAGGTCGAGGTAATCGCGAAGCAAACGACGATGAGCCAGAAGCTGCTCGGGGGAGGATCTTCACAATTTTAGGAGATTTGGCTTTCTGTCAAGACACTGCGGCATCAATCAAAGCTTATCAAAGGAAAGCCGACGCGAATCATAACTGGACGCGGCCATTTAACGGGCCAAATGACGAAGTAACTTTTCACGAAAGCGATACCAACAGTTTAGACCGTCCGCACAACGATCCTTTAGTCATTACACTGACAATCGGTGATTTCAACGTCGAACGAGTCCTAGTCGACACGTGAAGCACACTGGACATCATTTTTCTTACAACTCTGCGAGAAATGAAGATCGACATGACGCAAATCGTACAACTCCACGACCTGTGCTCGGATTCTCTGGGGAAACTACTATGACTCTCGGGACCATCAAGTTACCAGTCCGAGCCAAAGGGGTAACAAAAATCGTCGATTTCTCTGTTACCGACCAGCCGAGCGTGTACAACGCGATCATCGGTACACCATGGTTAAATAAATTCTGAGCCGTCGCCTCGACATATCATCTCTGCCTAAAATTCCCCACAAGCGACGACGTGAAAACCATCTGGGGAAATCAGAAAAACGCTCGAATCTGTTTCATGGCAGCGCACAAGCTCAGGAACCCCGTCACTGAATCGACGGCCGACGTGAGTCATAAGAAGGCCAAGCTTGGCCAAGCTGAAGAAAAATCAATTTCCGAGCAGTTATAGCAACTAAAGATCGAGGAGGCTCGGGAAACTGCAACACCAACTCCCGATCTGGTAATCTCCATATCCCTTGACGACGAAAAGCCCAAGCGATGCGTAGAAGTCGGCGGAGATCTAGGAGAAGAGTTAACAACTGAACTCACCGCTTTCCTCAAAGAAAACGTCAATACGTTCGCCTGGTCCCCAGAAGATTTACCCGGAGTAAGTGTTGACATTTTTTCACACGAGCTCAACATCGACCTGACTTTCAAACCTATCAAGCAGAAGAGGAGAAAATTGGGTCGGGAGCGAGCAGAAGCCGTGAAAGCCGAAGTAGAGAAATTGCTGAGGATCGGCTCCATCACCGAGGCAAAATATCATGATTGGATCGCAAACCCGGTCGTAGTAAAAAAGAAAAACGGCAAATGGAGAGTCTGCGTAGATTTCACTGACCTTAACAAAGCCTGCCCGAAAGACAGTTTCCCATTACCGCACATCGATCGCCTCATAGAATCAACTTCTGGAAACAAGCTACTATCGTACATGGACGCTTTCGCCGGTTACAACCAGATCATGATGAACCCGAAGATCAAGAAAAAACCGCTTTCTACACAGAACAAGGCATCTTTTGTTACCGAGTGATGCCCTACGGACTCAAAAACGCCGGGGCAACTTACCAATGCTTCGTCAACAAAATCTTCGCATTAGAGATCGGCAAGAAAATGGAAGTTTACATCGACGACATGTTAGTGAAATCTATGGCAGAGAAAGATCACATACCCCATTTACGCGAATGTTTCAGGCAGCTTAACATCTACAACGTCAAACTCAATCCTGCAAAGTGCCGCTTCGGAGTAAGATCCGGCGAGTTCCTTGGGTACCTAGTTACGCACCACGGCATCGAGGCAAATCCGAAGCAAATCGAGGCATTGTTGGGAATGGCGTCACCTCAGAACAAGCGAGAAGTGCAGCCCCTAACCGGAAGAGTTGCGGCCTTTAACCGTTTCATCTCTCGCTCAACCAACAAATGCTTGGCCTTTTACGATGTGTTTTGGGGAAACAAGAAGTTCGAATGGACGACCCGATGCGAAGAAGCTTTTCAAGAACTCAAGAAGATTTTTTACGTCTCGCAGACTTTCACCGGCGCGGAATCTCGCTATCGGCAAATGGAAAAACTTGCTTTAGCAGTCATAATGTCGGCTCGGAAGCTGCGACCCTACTTTCAATCCCATTCCATCATAGTAAAGGGATCCATGCCACTCCACGCCATCTTACACAGTCCAAGCCAATCAGGACGCCTGGCTAAATGGGCAATCGAGCTCAGCGAATACGACATCGAATATCGGAACAAAACATGTGCAAAATCCCAGGTCCTAGCTGATTTTATCGTTGAACTGCCCACTAAGGAGGCCCAAGAAAATCCACTCGACACAACTTGGCTACAGCACGTAGACGGCTCGTCATCAAAGCAAGGCTCGGGTGTGGGCATCCGCCTCACCTCGCCAAGAGGAGAGGTCCTCGAGCAGTCATTTAGATTAAACTTCGAGGCTACCAACAATGTGGCCGAGTACGAAGCGCTCGTTGCCGGACTTAATCTAGCTCGGGGGCTAAAGATAGGAAAAATCCGAGCTTTTTGCGATTCTCAGCTCGTCGCGAATCAGTTCAACGGAGAATACACAGCTCAGGACGAAAAGATGGAAGCCTACCTAATTCATGTACAAAATCTGGCGAAGGATTTCGACGAATTCGAGTTAACAAGGATCCCTCAGGGAGAAAATACATCGGCGGACGCATTATCAGCTCTAGCCTCGACATCCGACCCGAGCCTGAGAAGAATCATCCCAATAAAATTCATTGAGAAGCCAAGTATTGAACTCGGCAAAGAAGAACACGTCCTCCTAATACAAATCGGTGCGGATCAAGACGACCCAGATGACTACAACCCAGAATGGATAGAACCCATCAAAAGCTATATATCCGAAGGGAAATTGCCCTCAGACAAATGGAAAGCTCGGAAACTCAAAGCTCAAGCTGCACGGTTCGTTCTAGGAAATAAAAAACTTTACAAGTGGCGATTATCCGGACCCTTGATGACATGCGTGGAAGGAGAAGAGGTTAGCAAGATCATAAAGGAAATTCACGGTGGCTCGTGCGAAAATCATTCCGGGGAAAGAGCTTTAGCCATTAAAATAAAACGCCACGGATTCTTCTGGCCGACAATGATCAAAGACTGCGAAAATTATTCAAAACGATGCAAAAAATGTCAAAGGCATGCGCCAACAATCCATTAGCCAGCCGAGCTCTTATCATCAATCGCCTCGCCGTATCCATTCATGCGATGGTCAATGGACATAATTGGACCTATGCATCCCTCGAAGCAGAAAAAGTTAGTTCTCGTCTTGACCGACTATTTCTCTAAGTGGATAGAGGCCGAATCTTACGCCAGTATAAAGGACGCTCAAGTCGAGAACTTCGTGTGGAAACATATCCTATGTCGCCACGGGATACCTTATGAGATCGTTACGGATAACGGGTGGCAGTTTATATCAACCCGCTTCCAAGGCTTCTGTGATAAATGGGGAATTCGACTTAGCAAGTTAACACCACGATATCCCCAAGGAAACGGCCAAGCCGAGGCTGCTAACTAAACAATCCTCGACGGATTGAGAAAACTGCTCGATGCTAAAAAGGGCTCTTGGTCTGACGAACTCGAAGGTGTTCTATGGTCGCATCGAACAACTCCTCGCCGAGCCACAGGAGAAACCCCTTTCGCCTTAGTATACGGAACGAAATGCATAATTCCGGCCGAAATGATAGTACCGAGCCTACGTAGGAGTCTATCTCCCGAAAACAACTCTGATAATACTCAGAGGCTCCTCGACGAACTCGATTTGATCGATGAACGAAGAGATTCAGCCTTGGTTCGCATACAAAATTATCAGAATGAAACGGCTCGTCATTATAACTCAAACGTTCGACAGCGAAGATTCCATGAAGGAGATCGGGTCCTCCGAAAAGTTTTTCAGAACACCGCTGAACCAAACGCTGGAAAGCTCGAGACAAACTGGAAAGGACCATACTTGATCTCTAAAGTTATCCGACCCGGAGTATATGAGCCCGCAGACTTAAGCGGCAAAGCCGTTCCAAGATCCTGGAACGCAATCCACCTAAGGAAATACTACAACTAAATCCGAGGTGACTAAACTTGAACTACGAGGTGGCTTGATCCCTGAAAAGGGTATGTAGGCAGCTCGTCTTCGGACGAGTTCAGCTACCCCCCCATTAAAAAGGGGGGGAATGGGTCCGTATATCCATACTCCCACTCATTATTTTGTACAAGTACTGGCTTCGACATAAATAATAAGTTTGATTCACAACTTTTAAACGCTTCGGCTAAATACGATGAACGACGGCTCGGAGTATCTTTTACGCCTGCTCGGCTACAGCGCGCTATATAAATACAAGATAAATTCTTTCAGATTATTTCTGAAAAGAAATTTCTATCTTCGGAAACCCGGTCATACTCACTCACCGGTACCCCAGCTCGTTTTTAAACGCTGGTCAAAGGGTGAATCGGATCGGATCGCAACCGAAAAGCTTCACCCACACTTAAACTGAATCATATCAGGCAATAAAACGGTTCGGGTTTTTAGAATCCCACCAAGTATTTCAAATTGCAAAATGGATAAAGCCGTCCAGGCATAGGTTCTACAAATCATTGGATAAAGCCATCCAGGCGCAAGTACAATAAACCGAACAGATTAACAAAACAAAAAAAAAACAATGACAAAAAAAAACAAAAGACCCCGCGTCGGGTATTTAGTCGAGCTCTTCAGACAGGCGAATATCCTCGGCAGGCAGAAGTGATCCAAACTGATCAATGACCCCCGCCTCGTCGGCAAGAGTCTCGACCGATCTGTGACCACCCGGACTTAAAGGAGTGGGGTCGGGAGTAGGAGCCTTGAGTTCCTCTTTCAGCTCGGCGATAAAATTGGCAAAGTCAACCTCGACATTGGCGAAGTCTTTCAGCCATTCCTCAACCTGGTCCTTCTCGGTCGCCAGCACTCCACCCTCCTCGAGTGCCTTGATCAGTTGCGCATTACCCCGCGCTTGGGATAAATACATAAACTGATCATTAATCCCGTCAAGAAGCAACACTTTCTGCGGCGGCCTTAAGTTTGGCCTCGGAGGCCTCGCGCCTTGCCATTTGAGAAGCCCGAGCCAGTTCGTTATCGCGGAGCCCCCTCGCCTCGGTCAGCATGCGTTTGAGACGAACAACCTCGGAGTCCGCCCTCAGGTTCAGCTCGGCCATCTTAATGGCGTTCGCCTTGTTCACGAAAGCCTCCTTTTCGGCCTCCTCCTTCGCTATTTTCGGCGCGGCAGCTTGGGAGAGCGCCTCATCTCTTTCTCGCTCGGCAGCTTGGATCCGAGCATCATCTCGGCCAACCTGTTGGCCGCCTCCATGTTGTTCCTCATGGCCGAATCGTACGAATGCACCATTCGGTTCAATGAGGCGACAACCTAGAGAACAAAGAAAGAAAATTACAGATCGGAGATCCAGACATGAAAAATGAAAAAATTGAATAGGCACTTACCGGCAAGAAGTGGGAAGCCGTTTCAGCATACTTCCGCGACTCCAGAAGAGTATCCGGAGGAGAAAGCAAAGGATAGGCGCACCCACCGAGGAGGTTCGCGGAGGCTACCCGATCTTCAAAGATAGGGAGCTCTTTTCCCGCCTCGGCACTCGAGGCCTTCTTCTTCTTGCTCTTTTTCTTGCACGATGAATCATCCGTCCGCACACGTTTACCCATCGCCTTGTCGCTCGCAGGCAGCGCGACAATCGCCTCGGGCAAAGGCGCAGCAGCGGTAGGATCGACCTCTTGAGACTCAGCAGGCGCCGGGTCAACTGGGGCCGCAACATCGGGAGCAACATCCTGGTCTTGAGTCGCTTCTGGAGAAGCCGCCCGCGGCGAAATTAACCTTGCTTCTGCGAGGCGTTTATCCTCGGCCAAACGTCTCTCTTTATCTTCCTTCTTCTTCGCGTACACCTCCCTCAAACTGAGTTTAGTTGACTGCATATCGACGAAGAATTGAGTACGATGGTCTGAAGATTCTAAACTGGAGGGATAGGAAACGCCGTGAAGAAGACGGAGGGCTTGTTTGACTCGATCCCGAGAGAAATGTTTCGACCAATCACACTTCCGAGCTGATAACGCGTGATAAGCCGAGAGGAAATCGTCAGGAATCGGCTCGAGGAACTTGAGGGTGCGTTCTGCAACAAAGGAAAAACTAGTTTGAAAAAGAAACAAATTATATAAATCGCGTCGGACATAAATAGATCGCTAACTACAACTACCCAAAGTTCCCGATCTCGTCAGAACCGTCCCGAGAAGATCATTGTGAACAGCATCTCCGAGAGCCACGTAGAAGAAGTTGTCGGTATACGACTCATCGTCGGCATTCTTTATCGTCGGCATTAAAGGCTCGGGCACATCTCGCCAATTGGATGTCCCGGCTTCATCAACCATAGGAGCAAGGGATCTCCGAACGAGAGGCGGCTCGGGATCATCGGGCAGATCCAATTCTCGAGCAATATCGACGTTGGTATCTTCCCGAGCCATGAAAGAGGTCATCTGCTCGGGGGCACTCAAAGAAGATACAGCTTCATCTTCAGAAGACGTCCAAACCGCTCTCCATTTATAGATTGGAGGAAGGTCGTCTGGGTGATTCGAGTCGCTGGAATCGACGAGAGAAGCGCTCGGGGTCGAAAGAGGTTGACAGGAACTAATTTTTGGCTCGGGGACGATCGATGAGATGAGAAACGACCAAAAATGACAAAAGAACGGGGGAGCTTCACCGGAAAAGAAAGAACGATATAGAAATATCAAGATCAGAGAGAAGGAAGCAAACCTTGTTTATTTTCTTCGAAAACTTCAAGTGAACTCCCGAAGGAATAGCTCGCCATATATATAGAATTTTTGGAGGCGCGTCGGGTCCGCATCAAACAATTGAAACGCGTTTAAGCGCGTGGGCTCGGAAGAAGGAAACACCCGCGTCATCCTCGGGAATAAGCGAGAAACGTTTCCACTTCTTAAAAAATAAAATCGGCGGCACGCAACGGAAGTTTGACCGTCCGGGAAGATGAAGCGACAACTAAGTCTAAAGAGATAAACAGTCGGCTTGGGAACCTATCTATGAAGCTCATCGTCTCACTGCCAAGTCAATGAGCTGGGGGACAAACTGTTGGGGTCGGATTCCACCTAATAAACCGAGCCGACCATGTTTAACGCCTCGGCGACCTTGTCGAAGAACCATCCCGAGCCAAGCCCAAAACACCTCGGGGATTATGTCGAGGAAATGTCCCGAGGCGACGCCAAAAACGCCTCGGAACATCGCCACAAAGGATTCCCCGACCTGATCTTGAAGCGCCTCGGACAGCAATCCGGAGAATCACCCCGAGGCGGACCTTAAGATGCCTCAGGAGCGCATCATTCGATTAACAAAGTCCGAGCCACTCAACCACAACCTGAGAGCCAACTCAACCCGGCTCGGAGGAACATCGGATCGGGACAGAACATTCAAGAAATGACTTAACCAATATGTGATCAAACATACCATTTCCGAAAAACCCGGAAGAGATTAGAAAATCTCCGAGGATATCACCAAATATAGGGATTTCCAGAATCTTCGGAAGATAAAGATAAATCTCCTTCGCCAGCTCTGAGATAAGGAGAAATCTTCCGAGAATATCGCGAGAAGCGATCTATTAAAGCCCTATATAAAGAACTTCTGAGAAAAGGAGAGAGGCTCTCAACTTAAGGCTATCAAAAACGCTCTGACTTTGAAAGCAAAAACACTTATTTTCATATTCAAAAACACTTGTACGATCAAATTCTTACTATTTCAATAATACAACCAAGAACACCGTCTGCGGTAATCAACAATTCTGTTGTTCTTTGAGAATCTCACAAAGACTCGTTCTTTGAAGAAACCCTTAAAACAATTTCTATTGTGCGAGTTTTGACTCTCACAACCTTTGGATGATGAAGAAGCTGAAGCAGAGGAAGGCTTGCAGATACTCTCACTAGGCACTATGTAAGAAAACTCGAGGGGTAAATCCATTAAGATGCGTGGATACATTAGGAGCACAAGCGTGGTAATACTGATAGATTTTGGGGCCACGAGTTGCTTCATTCACGAAGGCATAGTGAAACACAAAGGTTGGCGAGTCACAGAAACCAGAGGCTTTGGAGTAAAGGTTGGTGGAGGTAGAGTAATAAGAGGAAGCGGTAAATGTGCAGACATAGCACTGGAAGTTCAAGGCATCGAATTTATAGAGGATTTCTTGCTTTTTGATTTGGGGGATTTAGATGTGGTGTTGGGATTTTCTTGGCTGGCCAGGTTAGGAGACACAAGAGCAAAATGGGGACAACTCAGACTAAGCTGGCAGATTGGTAACACATGGGTTACCCTTCATGGTGATCCCGAATTATGCAGAGAACAGGTCTCTCTGAGAGCCATGGAAAGGGTGATTAAATACACTGGAGCAGCTTACTTGCTGGAGTTATCTACTTTATTTGATCATATGAGCCGCAAGATAAAAAGGCAATTGTGCAAGACATTAAGAGAGTCTTGGATAATTATGGATCAGTGTTTCAGATGCCAAAGGGGCTTCCTCCTTCCCGTAACAGGGAACATGCGATCACTTTGTAGGATGGTACCTCATCGATTAATCTGCGTTCTTATAGGCACTCTTTTGGACAGAAAAACGAGATTGAAAAGTTGGTCAGAGAGATGCTGGACTCTCAGATTATACGTCCGAGTATAATCCAATACTCAAGCCCAGTGGCGGATCCAGGATATGATTCTATATAAGGCACAGTTAAAAAAAAATCAATAAAAAGACATTAGTAAAGCTTGAACTTGGGTTAATGTGGGGCACCATTAAGTAAAAAACCACTACACCAAGTACATTTTTAACTACATAGTGCAAACTTATATAATATTTATTGAATTCAGTATAGGGCACATGCCCCACCCAAGACCAACGTGGATCCGTCCCTGCTCTAGCCCTATCCTACTGGTCAAGAAGAGAGATGGGGGCTGGAGATTCTGCGTTGATTATAGAGCGCTCAACAAAGCTACTATTCCGGATAGGTATCTCATTCCTGTTATCGAGGAGCTACTAGATGAGCTCAAAGGAGTTGCGATGTTCTCCAAGCTGGATTTAAAGTCAGGATATTTTCAAATAAGAATGAAGGCGGAGGATGTCGAGAAGACTACGTTTAAAACCCATCAAGGCCATTACGAATTCTTAGTAATGCCCTTCGGGTTGACGACATCTTAGTCTTTAGCCCCGACATGAAGACTCACGTGAAGCACTTGGAGACGGTACTTCAGCTGCTGAAATTTCATAAATTCTACGTCAATGAGAAGAAGTGTGTGTTTGGAAGTACCAAGATATCTTATCTAGGACACATCATTTCTTCACAAGGAGTGGCTGCGGATCAAAATTACTAAGCTGGCCTCAACCAAAATCAGTTACAGAATTGAGCGGATTTCTAGGCTTAACGGGTTACTACCGCAGATTTGTAAAAAACTATGGCCTTATTGCAAGACCTTTGACAGATCTCTTAAGTAGATGGCTTCTTGTGGAATGAGGCTGCCACTAGTTCGTTTCAGGCATTGAAGAAGGCTGTCACTCAACTCCCTGTCTTGATTCTACCAGATTTTCAGAAGCAGTTTACTGTGGAAACCGATGCATCTGGTACAGGAATTGGTGTTGTGCTCTCCCAGGAAAAGAGACCAATTGCATTTCTCAGTCAAGGTTTTTCAAGCCAAGGGAGGATTAAATCAGTTTACGAAAGAGAGTTGTTGGCAATAGTAATGGTTGTTACCAAGTGGAAACATTACCTAGCGGGAAAGGAGTTTGTTATCAAGAGAGATCAGCGGAGCTTGAAACACCTCCTAGATCAAAACGCAGTCTCCACAATACAGCAACGATGGGCTTCGAAGTTAATAGGGCTGAAGTATAAGATTGAATACAAGCCTGGTGTGGACAACAAGGTGGCTGACGCACTGTCCAGGAAACCCCAGACTGAGGTGTTCTCACAGCTAACATTGCAAGCTACTCACACCATCGACATAACAGCTCTAAAAGAAGCAGTCAAGGCAGATAAAGAATTGAGTAAGCTGTTGCAGGATATAGAACAAGGCTGTCAGAAAAATGGAGATTTTACTGTGGAAGATGGTGTGCCTTACAGGAAAGGTTGTCTTGTAGTACCTGTAGTAACTCCCTTCATTCCAAAACTACTGGAAACGTTCCACACAAGCGTTGTTGGAGGCCATGAAGGAGCTCTGAAAACGTTTAAACGATTGACTAAGGAGGTGTGTTGGACATGCATAAGAAGTGATGTTGTTAAGTTCATCAAAGGCTGTCAAGTATGTTAAGAGAACAAGTATTCTAACACTCTCTCCAGCTGGATTATTAGCTCCTCTTCCGATACCTCAACAGACTTGGGAAGACATCAGTTTAGACTTCGTGGAGGGACTGCCAGTCTCAAGAGGGTTCTCGTGGTGGTAGACATGTTGAGCAAATATGGTCACTTTATTGCATTAAAACACCCATTCACAGCAAAGACAGTAGTAGAGGCATTTATCAGAGATGTAATCAAACTGCACGAGTTTCCCTCAATGATGGTGTCTGATAGAGATAAGATATTCTTGAGCCATTTCTGGACTGAGCTCTTCAAGTTACAAGGTACCGCTCTTCACAAGAGCTTTGCTTACCATCCCCAAACGGATGGCCAAACCGAGGTGGACAACAGGTGTTTGGAATCATATTTGCGATGCTTCACGGGTAGACGTCCAACTACTTGGATTCAATGGTTGCCTTGGGCGGAATACTGGTATAATACATCCTACCATTCTGCTACTAAGACCACACCATTCATGGCAGTCTATGGAAGAGAGCCTCCTGCAATGATCAGGTATGGCGATGTCCCTACTCCAAATGCTAATGTTGAAGAGCTGCTTAGAGACAGAGATGGTATCCTAATGGAATTGAGAGAAAACTTGGTCCTAGCACAGAACAGGATGTGTAAAGATGCTAATAAACACAGGAGAGATGTTGTGTTTGAAGTTGACGAGTGGGTGTACTTAAAGCTGAGGCCTTATAGACAGAACTCAGTGGTTCACAGGAAGAATGAGAAGTTAGCTCCCCGTTACTTTGGCCCGTATCAGATAATCAGTAAAGTGGGCAATGTGGCTTATAAGTTGAAACTCCCTGCTCACAGCCACATTGACCCGGTATTCCATGTCCCCCAGCTGAAGCTGGCCGTGCATGCAGCCTACAGCCCTCAGGAGCTACCCAAGATCATGACCCCTTTGCTGGAATGGGCGGTGGGTCCTGAGAAGCTACTTGACATCAGAAAAGCAGAATCAGGAAACAGTGCAGAGGTTTTAGTGCAATGGAGTGGGTTATCCGAGCTGGAACCTTTGATCACACTTGTGCAACAGTTTCCAAAGTTCGATCTTGAGGACAAGATCAATCTCCTGCGGGAGAGCATTGATAGGCTCAGGGTTGCATTGGGAAAGATGAGGAGGAAGATGAGAAGTGGCGGAAGAAAGGCAAGAGCTTTGGAGAAGTATCTCAGGAAAGTCCTGAACAAAAGTGGCTAAGGAAGAAGAGACTCTGGATGGTTCAGAAGCTCTGCTTCTACTCAATAAGTCTAAGGACAAAGCGCACCGTTTTGTGGTGTTAAGGGTTTATGTGTTTTAAGGGTTTTGGGGGTCTTTAGTATTTAAGGAAAACTTTCCCCATTAGGGTTGTTATCAAACATAATCATTTCAATATCATTTCTATTTCTCTCTCTTAACTCTCCGTCGCATAAGGCGTATATCTCTCACTCTACCCTTATTTCTTGTTCCGATAAGTCACAGGCTTATCAAGACCCTGACCTCTACCGTAACTGCGACGATATCTCTGAATTAAAAATAATTGAGGATCGTCTGATGAGAACGAGGAAGCATCTGATGGATTGTCTCGAAAAGAAAGAAAAATCACAATTTGTTTCCGATCAAAAACCTAGCACCGACGAGATATTCAATCATGGTGGGTTTTCTTCTCCTTTCTCACAAATTGCTTCTGATTTTGGTCAAAACCCTAGTACCTCTACTCTGTCTTCTTCTCAAATTGCTTCTAATTTTGGTCAAAACCCTAGTACCTATTCTCCGAATTCCTCACAAATTGTTTGCTTTTATCAGAACCATGGCGAGCCTCGGTCGTCACAAGTTACTTGTTTTGATCAAAATCATATCTTCTTTGTTGATGAGTCATTATTTGATCAATCTGGTTACTTAGTTAATGATGATCAATCTGGTTACTTGGTTAATGTTAATCTTGGATTTGTTGACAGCTTATGTGAAATAGAGGAAGAGAAGAACGGAATGAGTGTACCCCAAGAAACACAGACATCAACGCTTTTCACTGAGGATCAGAGCTTTTGGGAAAATCTATTCAAGGATTTTAATAACGAAAACCTTGAGGTTCCACTTCAAGATCATTCCTCAACTAACGAAAAAGACGAGTTTATGATCGATATTAGTGAATACTTAAGCGAAGAAGCAATGGAATGGCCTCTGGTTTAGTTAGTTTATAGCTTAACACTAGTTAATTAGGGTTTTTTTGAACTCTAAATTGATCTGTTCATTAGGTAATAATTACCATTTATGTTTTTGTGTTTGTAACGATCTCTAGTAGATTCATGTTGTTTATTGTTTTTTAATCTTGTAAGAATACGACAAGGCTGAGCCTTTTTGTGATTTTCCCTGTAAAGTACACAAAACTTGTCTTCAAAATTAGCTCAAAGCTACTTTAGTTTCAATAATAAGTGTTTAGAAATTCTCCTTCATCACTAAGGCAAGGGTGTCTCTAAGAAAGGTATCTGAAAAAAAAAAACTTGAACTTTCTTTTGTGTATTTAAGGTGGTCTAATCAATGGATGCCAAATTGATCTCTTTTGTCTGAGTTAGTCTTTGCGAGTGAAAACTCTGCAACATTCTCTGTTTCTTAGATTATCCTCATTACCTTCTTAATGCATCACTCTACTTCTTCATTCTAGTGGGGTCACTTTTTCGTTGCCAAAGTAACTACTGTATAATACCAAAATGTGCTCTGCAACATCTTTAGATGATACTCATATACTGTTGCAGATAAATAATTGAATATCAAGAGCATGTTGATTTCATATACTGATATACATATATCAATAGAATATGCACAACATTTATAATCAGAAAAGTCTACACATGACATTTGAAAATGCACAGTGTCGAATAAGATGAAGCATCTGGTTTAACAGACTGGTAAGTCTTTCTCGAAGAAAGGTGAAATCCCAAGTACCGGGTTCGATTCGAAGAAATTGACCGGTTTAAGTTCAAAGCTAGATGCTATTGTTGGCATCACTGGAAAATCTTCTTGGCACGGTACGTGATGGAACCCTAGTGTATACCACAACACTATGTCCTTGTTCTCAATGGACCGATCTCTGTTTCATCACACAAACAGCAGTTAAAGATAAAGCTTATAGTTAAACCAAAGACAATAGGAGCAATTAAGTATGGTGTACCTGTCGGACCAAACTTGTAGTGTGTCTTCACCACGGCTCTGGTACATCAAAAGCCCTCCAGCCCATTGCTCTGACCGGTTATACCGAGTCACCCATATCTAAACCAATAGATCTCATTCATTATATACATTTAAGTTTGTTGAACCTGTCAAACCGAGCTTAAACCGAGTACCTGATTGTTTGTGAAAGCGCCTCGCATTTGCGGTGGATCATCATGATCGAGCAAACTTGCAGCATTACCACCAGGTACAAGCTTGTAACCAGCCGGGTTCCCTAACCGAGAAAGTCGGTTAGGGTTCACAAGATGGAACTCGTAGGGGTCGTACAGGCTCATCTTGATCTGAGCATCTTTCTCAGTCTTGGCTACATATTTCTTGACCTTCAAGTAACTCTTTCTCCTTGATTCTCCAGGTGGAAGTCTCTGCTTCTCTAGATGAACCTTAACGAAGGAGTTGTTGGCTGACCCATCAATGTCCATGTCTAGATGAAACGATATGAAATGATCATGGACGACTCCTATAACGTTTTCTGAGATCAACGGTCCAGAATCATCCTCTTTCTCACCCAAGTCTTCAACGTTTTCGTAAGCCGTTCCTTTCACCATCAACATCCCCGAGGCCGCGACCTATATTTATAACGTTTTTCATTCATTATAACAACTATTAAGAGACACTTTTAAGCATACACATAATGTAACCATACCGTAACACGAATCACACCATCCATTTGAAACTCCCAATCAAAAATATAATCATAGTTCCCAACAGAACATGCCATTCTAGCTACCAGTGTAACCTTTGCCCTTGACTCTCTTATCTGTCGATATCCAAATTACATTTTCATAAGTATCATATCATATAAAGAAAATAATAATAGTGTTGTGTAATAGAACATTACATCTACACCAGGGAGAAGAATCTCAGAGTGTCGCCAGCTAGTGTCACCCGCGTAGCGTTCGAACAAGCAGATCATGTTAGGTTGAAGTATTGGAATGCCTTCAGGAGAAGCGAAGAAACCATCAATGTAGTAAGCGTTTCGAGGACAGTCGTTGAGTGGCACAAGTGGCATTGAAGAAGGTCCTAAACCAAACTCTCCAGCATCCATGTAAGCTTTTGAATACCAACCTTCCCCTGGATCCATATTCGGTACGAACAACTCCGACGCAAAACCTTTGTACATTACACTTCTTGCTTCACCTGTTTCAACCTCAACAAATTGGGTTTCATTGTAACTTGGAAGACTTTTGGAGTCAATTTCTAACAATAACTAAATTCAAGGGACTTGTTTGTGATATAATTAATTTACCTGTCTTGGAATCACGAACTGTAGCCTGTGAGATAATCATACCGGCACGTTGATCCGGTTTAATATGAAATTTCCAATTCGCCCACTTAACCAAGTATCCATCCTCAACTTGAAAACTTGGACCGTCCGGTTGCTCCATCGACATTGGGTTGACACGGTCCATATATACCGTTTCATTAAGAAACCCATATCTATATTCCGTACCGGTAGACTTGGGAACCGGAACCGGTCCATTGTCTACAATCTTGATGATCTCTAATTTATCCATATCGACGGTTAAATAAAGTCCTTCGATAGGTCTCATGTAGAAATTGACAGTGTCTTGCTTTGAGAAACATTGGATCTTTATGACTCGTCGTCCTTCTTCGTCCGGTCCATACCAACCGGCGAACGGTGTAATACAAATCAAACCGGAGAACGGAATCCCACGCGCTTCGATTGAGCGATTGAACTCCACGCTCTTGTAAGGAACCTACATTTTGGGGGAATTTTGTTTGTGGAAACCGGTCTGCTCAGATTTGGTTTGAATTTAAATAATTAAACCGGTTGACACAGATTGAATTTAAACCGGACTGACCTGTGAGACTGCGATGATATCCTTCATAGTAAGAATCGGGTATCCAAAAGTCGGGTTGACCAAATCAGAAACAACCCGACCGGATTTAAGATCCACCGTGAGCACGTGACTCTCGCCGTTAGACATAGCAAGAATCTCCGCTCTTCGCGGCGGGAGACGATCACCTTTCTTCCACCGGATGACACGTTGCTTATCCGGCTCGTCGAGAGCCATGGCGTGAATGATGGTTGACCCGGACCCGAAACCCGGATCATGACCCGAGAGGATGGTTTGGACTCTCTTTATTTCAGGTGTCGTTAGTGGGTCAAGTGGGTGGTGAGGCTTCTCTAACGAATACTTGAATCGGGGGGTCTTGGAACTTGACGCGAGAGTAGTGAAGAGAAAGAGTAAGCTTAAAAGTAAGACAAGGAGCTGAGAGAACGAAAGTTCCACCATTGTTAGTTGCTTTTTTTGGGAAGATCAGAAGATAAGTAACATTATTGTTTTTTTTTTGTCAACAACTAATATTATTGATTATATTTATATCTTCAAGAAATCTTCACTGGTCCCTAGCTACTCTATTTTCTCCACATTAATTTATTACTTCAATCAATTGCTTGCAAATTTTAAAGTATTTTTGGACTATAGATACATTTTTTAGTGTTGTTTAAAACATTATTAGTGTACATCGAAAGAGACATAAACAACTTTGTAGTGACCAAATAAAAAGAATCGAGTATATCCAAATTTGGTGTTAGGTGACTTGAATATATGTTTACATGGTTAAAAGTCTATTCAAGTTGAATAATGTTGTTTAATATTAGATTTTTCTAACAAAGTAAATCTGTTAAATATCTTATTATCTAAAGTATGGTTTTTAAAGTTAGCAATTCATAAGATTGTGTCACGTATCAACTCAATCGAACAAATGTTGATATGTATCAGAATTTTTTTAACTTTTTTCTCTTAAAAAAGTTAGAAAACATTATAAAAAAAAAAACTCAAATTTATATATACTAATTTATACATTTATATCTATTTTTTTATTAACCAAAATAATTTACATGTGTATTGGTCAACTAGATTTATCATGTATCTAGTAAAAAAAATTCTTAACCAAAAGGAAAAATAACAAATTTGTTTTACATGTATTAGTAGTCAACTAAATTTAGCAAAACAATCGAGTGTATTATGATGTATTATACTATATTACAAAATTGAATGTGTAATATAAAAATTTGTTTTCTAAATACTAAATTAAATTTAGAATTCAAAAATCATTAATAAGATTGAGCGTATAGTATTAAAATGTATAATAAAATAGAATGCATAAAACTGAAATTTTTAAAACAAAAAATATTAAATTAAATATCAAGAAGAAAGAATAAATTACTATATTCAAAATTCAAATACTATTAAGAAAAGTTTACATTTATATACCCGTCTATTTGGGCGAACCTTATCTAGTACTCATATAAGTTTTTAAAGTATCAATTTATTTGTTTGACTAATATTTTAAATTTATAAACTGTCTTTGATGGTCATGATCATTAAAAATTGTAAAGGGAATTCATTAGAAATTAATTCTACTTATTACATTTTTTTTTCCAGTTTTTGAAGCATGAAACATGAAGAAGGGTTTGGTCACGTAAGTAAACTCACACATACATATCAAAGACCATGTGACCCAACGAGTTTTGTAAAACCAAACGTAATGGCCATAGCTAACCATCCTCCAATCAAAACCCGAACCAACGACTTAACCACTGGTGCTTTTCCCAAAACCGCCCCTAACCATCCAAACATCACTAACGCCAATGTAACCGCCGCCACAATCACTCCAATCCTAACTTTATACTCTTTCACAAACGCAGCCGCCAATAGCGGCACAATCGCTCCTAGAGTAAATGCTAATGCAGACGCGATAGCCGCTTGCGTTGGACTTGGAAGCTTCTCTTTCTTTGTCTCCCCTCCGCTCTCTCTCTTCATCTGAGCCACCTCTATGTCGTACTGAGAGTAAACGGAGATAAACTCTCCGATCGCCATGCTACAAGCTCCGGCCACTAAACCGGCAAAACCGGTTAAGAGCATGATTCTGACGTCTTGCTTCACCGCACCAATACCCATCATAAGTGAAGCCGTTGAGACAAGACCATCGTTGGCACCTAGCACGGCGGCTCGTAGCCATTGAGCTCGTTTGGAGTAGTCGAAAGTCGTTTCTTGATCTTTCTCCATGTCTAGGTTCAAGTTGTTGTTGTTTGATTCCATGGTTAGGACCTTTTGGTTTTGGTTTCTTTTGTTAAACGAGAAAAAAAATAGTGAAAATGAAAGAAGAGAATTGAAGTGTGGTGAACACACGCCTAGGATGTGAAGTGTGGAGAACACACGCCTATGATGAATTCTATTTATGGAGAAATCTGTATGAGTATTTAGTTTTCTTACAAATTTAGTAATAGTGTGACTAATGGAAATAATTTATAATGTTACTATATTGGGAAAAGAAAATGTGGACTAGACAACTCTCACCTGATTCCTTCTTATCACTGATTTTATTATTTTCAAACTGTGAGGTTTACTTACCAAAACAAAAGGTTGGTTTTAGTCACAAAATCAATTATATTAACAGCTGTAGTTATTCTTTTTTTATGTTAATAATATGTATTTTATTGACTATATAATTTGAAATAAAAGTGATCACCTCACCTTTAGTTTTTTTTTTTTTTTTTCATTCTGTTTGATTTGTTGCAAGATGCTAAAACAATTATACGATCTGATTAAACATCCTTTCAATCTGAAGTAGTTACGGGCCTTACAACGTTTTCATGATCAAAGTAATGCGTATATATAATATACTAGGTAAAGCCCGCCTATTCAGGTACGTCTAAGACATAAATATAATTTTTTATCGATAATATTTGAATCTTGAATAATAAAATAGTAATTTATACAGTTTTAGGATATTTAATTTAATAATTTTTTTTTTAAACCAAATTCTAGTTTTATGCATTTTATTCCTTATACATTTTAATTCTACACACTCAATCTCATTGATAATATTTGAATTCTAAATTGTAGTTTACACACTTTTTCTATATTCAATTTAGGATTTAACTAAAAACAAATTTCTATCTTACACATTCGATTTTGCATTATAGTTTAACTTTCTATTTCATCATGATAAACTTGATTTTTATTTTACACACATTATCTTAAGTGATAACAATTTCATATTAAAATAAAATTTATATCAGATCAAATCTATATGGCGTAACCTCGTATGTTAATTTACCTCATACACACTAATTCTAGATGAGTTAAAATAAATAAATCAAAATGCACTAACTTCTCATTAAGGAATTGATAAGTCAAATCCTATAAGCTATTTCCCAAAAAAAAAATTATGTTTTCACTTATGACTACATGAGTTAAACTTCTTACAATAAAACATCAGTATATGCTTGTAGTAACACATCAAAGGATGCAATACCCTCCATCACATGATGCGTTAAAATTCTTAGAATTAAACTTAAGTATTCAAAATTTATTCTTACAAGCTTAATAATTTTATTTTATGTTTTAATTTAACGAATAAAACTAATATATTACAATGATAAATGCAATTTTATCTAATTAAATTAATATCAAATAAATCATATTGGTATTTTAAACTTCAATGACATTATAAAATTAGTACTGTTATCCTTATTCAAGGATTTTTTAATTAATACATGCTAAATTTAATAAACCAATAGCACATGAAAAAACAGATTTGTTAATTTTCCTTTTTGTTTAGAAAATAATTAAATTTTATTTAATACAACAATTCCTAAGTCAAATATTAGAAAAAGTGTGTGAATCCGTATTTACTATACCAAATTAAAATATTATCGATAAATAATTTAATAATTTTTTATAATAATTATATATATATATATATTATTAAAACTACAAATTTATTCTGTAGGGTCTTTTTGAAAAATAATATTGGCTTTTAGAGACAAACTAATTATATCATCAACAGAAATCCTGATTTAACTATAAAAAGAAGACCAAAAACCCCTAACTTCGATTGAAAAAAAAACTGACCTACATGATAATCAACACTATAGATTTTTTCTTTCGTCTCTTGCAAATTGGCTTTTAAAAGAAAGATGCAAATTCAATAATAATTTGTTTATGGTTTTAACAGTTTTAATAATCTTGTAAGTTTTGCGTAGGACACTGGCAAACGTACATTATTGGTTCAAGTCCTTCAAGTTATATTTTTTTTATTACTTTGTTTTTTGTTTAGTTAACTTAGTTACTAGGTAATAAATATGATACAAAACTAAATTTTAGAAATTCAATGACTTTTCTGATATTTTTTAAATATATTTCGATGATTTCTTTTTAATTAAATAAAAAATTATATTATTTAAGTATGTTTTAGGCTACCAAAATTCAAAAATCGGTATGCAAAAAAAGCCTACATCGATGAGTACGTCTTGCGTCCGACACCCAACTTTCCTTCCACTCATGTCATGAGACCGATCTCATCAAATACATACTTTTTGTGATTGGAGGTTGTAAACCACAGGATTCTCAAGCGTTTATGTGTGATAAACAAGCGATTTTACTCTTTCAATCAAAAACGAAACCAAATCAAGGTGTACATGCATGAGAAGGTATGGGCTCGTGTCAAGGGAAAGCAAAAGCTACCCAAGTTTGGAAATAGAGCAAAACTTTTGAATTGTAATGGAAAGCTCCTTGTGACTGAAAACTCTGACCCAACAAAGATCTTTATCACGTCAATTTCTCTAAAAGCCATCGAAGGAGAGATATGGGGTGAGGTGCAGTTATGAGCATATGTGATTACACTACAAGAAAACATGTGAGTAGCGTGAAAATATTGCGTGGAAATAAATGTGTCGCTAAATTGCATGTAATTAGAGTGGAATTAGCATCGCATTAACGACTCAACTCAATATTATCGCGAATTTGCTTGGAAAATTTTCGTCTCTAATTCGAGGCAAATAAGTGTATAATTAGCGACGAATTAGGATGGAATAGTGTAATTCAACTCAACTTTGTCGCAAATATTCTTGGATATAATGACTCGCTAATTCAAGGCGGATAAGCATCTAATTAGCGACGAATGTGAGTGGAAGTCAACAGTTCCAATCCACTTCATCGCAAAGTACATGCACATTTGGCGTGGAATTTGCGTGTAAAAATTCGACGCAATTGTGCAACGCATTTGAGACGAATATATATATGTTAGGTGAGAAACGTTTTAAAATGTGCTACCTAACTAGTTTACAATTCCTCGCAATATAGTCGCAAAAATTCATCGCAAATTCGTCGCAAATAGATTTGTATGCCTATATAAAGCCATGTTGGGATGAGTAAGGAACATCACAATCTCTCTTCTTCAATATTAAGCATTCTTCTTCAAATCTCGTTTTCAGATCTTTTCTTCTCAAATTTTATATTCCTTTTATCTTCAAAATAAATATATATAATATGTCGGCGTCTCACGAGATTTATATCCGGGGGGAGTGGATGTATAAGCACAAATATGTTGATAGATCAGTGACAAGAGAGTTTGCAGATGGACTAGAAGAATTCATGATAAACGCAAATCAACTGTCATTCACGCAAGAAACTGGTAATATGTCTTTTCTATGTCGAAAGTGCAAAAATGGTCGTTATTTTTCTGTCAAAACGGGCGAAAGCATTTATATAATAGAGGGTTCATGTCAAATTATTATATTTGGTTTTGGCATGGTGAAGAAAATATGGTGAATGCATCGTCTAGTAATTCTAATTTTCAACATGAAGAGGAACCTAATATCACTTTTGAGCCTTAACAATTTGATTATAGTCAACAAAACCATAATAGTTTTGAATATATGGTCCATGATGTATTTCATGAAACTACAACAATCACCGATAACCATGAGGAACCTAATTTAGATGTTCGACAATTTTATGATATGTTAGATGCTGCAAATCAATCGATCTACGATGGATGTAGAGAAGGAATGTCTAGATTATCAGTTGCATCTAGAATAATGAACATTAAAACAGATAACAACTTATATGAGATTTGCATGGATTCATGGGCTGAATTAATTAACGATATTTTTGGCAGAGGATAATTTAGCTCCTGAGTCATACTACAAGAAATAAATCGTTTTCCTACGGCCAAAATCGTTGGAAATTGGTAGGAAATGTTTGTTTTCTACCAATTTCCTACGAAAAACGTTTGTAGTTAATATGGTAGGACCTAGTCTTACCATTATCCTACCAAAATATTTGTAAGAAATACGGTCCTACCATACTCCTACCAAATTTTCTTACCATATTCCTACGAACTTAATAAAAAATAAAATTAATTAATTTATTCCCAATAATTATATTAATTTTGAAAATTAAATTAAAATTTCCCAAAACAATAATCATCGTAATTAGTCACAAAATCAATTACAAAAAAATAATCAATTCAATGTACAAATTATTCTACAAATATAATCAATTAAATGTATAATTTATTTTACTAATACTAATGCTAATATACGTTAAACCTACAACTCTTCATGATGTCTCCGATTTGGTCCTGAATTCGAAGCTGTGATGCCACCATGGATTGATGATCATCAAACTTCATGCATGTCCCAAGCTGAGCAGCTATCAAGTGAGCTAGCAGATCGACGCAACTGCATAAAAAATTAAAATGTTAGTTATTTAAAGAACAAATGGAGACTTTACAAGCAATGGAGTAGAGAAACAAGTTATGGTAATAACCAACAGAAATGACAGTATATTCCATTCTGCAATGTACCATTGAGTTCATGTAGATCGTGTTGCCAAGATTGACAAGGCCAGCATTGTAACCCTGAAATCAATTGTAATGTTTGTTAGTTGATAGGAAGGATGCCTAAATTTTCTGAATATATAGTATAAACAAAACCAGTTTTTACAATGCCTAACAAAATATTGGGTCTATCTTCTGTTACCGGAACTCTACGAACGTGCATTTTGTCTAGGGTCCAAACATTGTACAAGTTAACAACAACGATCACACACGTGCACACTCATAATCAGCAGTGAAAAGTAAATACCAGATTAGTGGCTTGCGCTTCTTCAGGTAGATCCTCTGCAAACAATGGCCTTCTCAGGAGATAGAAAAAAGATCGTGGTGAAGGTTTCGGTTTAACTTGGCCAGTGAATTAACTTCTCTCACCTGTTTACATTTGAAAGAATAGGATAACGATACTTCTCTTTTCTCTACATGAACAATACAAGAATGAGACTTCACAATAAATCATAATAATTCTTCAGATTCTTTTAAAGTGTCATCTCGAAAATTATTGAGATTCCTACTCCAAATCCAATTCAGTGTATAATCTCTTTGACTATAAACCATTGGTTAAGCTAAATCTGAAACCCTAAAGCACCAAATATTCATCATGATTTCATAATCATAATTCAATTGGATTCTGATATAGCATTCTAGAAGATCAGTTGGCAGTGGGAAGTTTGGGTTAAGAAGAGTAGCACATGCGCTTTGGTGAGCTGGCAATCAACTTGAGGTTTAACGACATTGGATGGTGACTGAAGATGTTATTAACGTTTACTTCTTTTACTTTATTAAGAGCACATGTACGCTCATGCTTTTACACACGAATATCTGATTGTAATCTTTCTAGAATTCTCTAGACTCTTCCTCATCGTTTGCCGGAGGTTCTCTCGTCGAGACTCTTGCATGTGAGACGTTGGTAACGCGTTTCTAGGAACGTTATATCTAGTTTATCAATCGGAATATTCAGTTTTACTTTGTTTTTTGTGTTACTCTGTTTCAACATGTTGTTTTCGTTATCACTGGTATCAAAGCCAATTGACTCTCGGAAACGATGGTGGTTCAAACGCGATCTCGAGCTGTTGAATCTGAGTTGGGTGACACACAAGAACAATCGGAAGTGGTGGAAGAGACGATCAGAGCTCGTTTGGAGGAGATGATCAAACGGATTCAGGCGTTGGAGGTTACGATGGCAGAACAAAATAAGCGGGTTGATAAGAACATGGCTGAAATGTACGAGATAGTGAAGCTGATGCCAAGACATCAAGCATCATCCAGTGGTAAAAACATAGCAGACAACACGTTTGCGATGGTTTCAGCGTCACCGGGAAACTTTGAGGATCGGTCTGAAGCTCAACGGAGTTATAGATCGGTCAAAATCAGCCTTATTACGCAGGTATCACTCGAATTGGTAAGGTGGGTTTCCCTCGTTTTGATGGTACTCAGATCCGCGATTGGTTGGTTAAAGTAGAAGGATTCTTTGAGATTGATTTTACACCCCCTGAGATGAAAGTGAAAATGGCAGCCATACATTTTGATGGTAGAGCTTCTACTTGGCACCATACTATGGTTCAGACTCCAGATCCTAAGCGTTGGTTGAGAGATTGGTATGCTTATAAATCGCTGATTATGGAGAGGTTTGAGGATGTGTTAGAGGATCCGGTTGGTGAACTAAAACGATTGCAAGAGACTAACGGAATTGAGGATTACCATGAGAAGTTTGAGTTAATCAAAACAAAGGTGGATCTTTCTGAGGAGTATTTGGTCAACACTTACTTGGCAGGTCTGCGTTTGGAGACTCAAATCCATGTAAGGATGTTTGATCAGCAAACTATTAGGCAGTGTTTAGTGTTGGGAAGGTTGTATGAGAAAGCTCACCCTCCACCTAAACAATCACTTGGTGGTACTTATCATAAACCTCTGGTGAAGAAGGAGACTAATTTCAACACATAACAAGTGACACCCTTTGAGAAGAAAATGCCAGCAATGAAATTCTTATCTCAAGAAGAGATGAGTCAAAGAAGAGCTAAAGGTCTATGTTATCAGTGTGATGAAAAATACACACTAGACCACTATCTCAAACACAAGAAAACTCATATTTATATGATTGAAGTAGAAGCATAAGTGGAGGAATCTGACATGGATACAAGCACTGAACATGAATTGGTCGTTCAGGAGGAGAACAATAGGCCACAAGCTTCAGTAAGTGCAGTTTCCGGGGTTGCAGATTATACCACTCTGAAAGTGCGTGGCACTCATGGAAAACGTCTGATCTTTCTGTTGCTCGATACATGATCTACACATAATTTCATGTACCCTAAAACAGCAGAGTTGTTGGGAGTTAAGATGAGTCATGCAGTCTGTTCTACAGTCTCTGTGGCTGATGGTAATCAACTTGAAGTCCGAGGGAAAGTGGATAAGTTCAAGTGGGAATTCCATGGTTCTAATTTTCAAGCTGATTTTATGGTTATACCATTGGGAAATTGTGATGTGGTATTGGGAGTACAATGGTCAGTGACGTTGGGTGATATAACATGGAATCTACAAAAGCTGGAAATGAGTTTTGTTACTGGTCATAAAAAGGTTCTGCTTCATGGCATTAAACAAGGCTCAGTCAGAGAGGTGAAAACATTAAAGTTTAACAAAAAACAGGAGAGTCAAGTGCAAATCTTGATGATTTATGCTCAAACAAGGAACAAAGCAAACACAATGCAATTGGAGAGCAATGAGAACACTTCAGTCTCTCCAATCATTAAGAAGTTGCAGGAAGAATATGCATATATTTTTGAGGAGCCTGCAGCTTTACCTCCCTTCAGGGAGAACCACAATCATAAAATCCTATCAAAGAAGGGTCTGACCCTATTAATCAAAGAAAGACCCTATCAATATGCGGTGCACCAGAAAACCGAGATTGACAAAAAATCTTCGAGGATATGTTATCTAAAGGCACCATTCAGAAGAGTTCTAGTCCTTATGCTTCTCCTGTCGTTCTAGTAAAAAAAAGATGGCACTTGGAGACTCTGCGTAGAGCCTATGTTCAAACAAAACCCATCCCCCGGCTGGAAAGAATGCCCGCCAAGTTCTGATAAGGAAGGAACAACCCCGGAAAGGCTCGACGAAGGGAGGTAGATTACAGAGGACTGAATGGAGTCACTATTAAGGACCGGTTCCCCATTCCTTTAATTGAAGATCTTATGGACGAGCTGGGAGGGGTTGTGGTGTTCTCGAAGATTGATCTTCGAGCTGGTTATCATCAGGTGAGAATGGAACCTGCTGACATCTTTAAAACAGCCTTCAAAACACATTGTGGACACTTTGAGTATGTTGTTATGCCTTTTGGCCTAACGAATGCACATGCTTCTTTCCAAGGCTTAATGAATGACATTTTCAAGAAGTTTCTCAGGAAGTTTGTCCACATATTTTTTGATGACATTCTCATCTATAGTGCATCTCTTGAAGAGCACATACAACACTTAGAGTTGGTATTCCAAACAATGCGAGAACACAGCTTATTTGCTAAGGAGTGCAAATGTGAGTTCGCTACAAACCGTGTTGAATACTTGGGCCATTATATCACTGCGGAGGGAGTCTCCATTGATCCAGATAAATTAAAGCAGTAGCAAAATGGCTTATTCCTCAGTCACTGAAGGTTTGTCAGGAATTTTGGTACTATTGCAAGACCTCTTACCTTGTTAACTAAGAAGGATGCATTTGTGTGGTCTGAAGAGGCTTTGGAATCCTTTCAACAATTGCAGTCCGCCTTATGCAATGCACCTGTTTTAGCACTTCCACTCTTTGATAAACCCTTTGTTGTGGAAACGGATGCATGTACAGAAGGTATTGAGGCATTGTTAATGCAAGAGGGTCCCCCCTTGGCTTATATTAGCCGTCATTTGAAGGGTAGGCAACTCAATCTGTCTATCTATGAGAAGGAGCTGCTGGCGGTGGTGTTTGTAGTTCAAAAATGGCGTCATTATCTTCTTCCCAATCACTTCATCATCAAAACGGATCAATGATGTCTCAAATACTTAATAAAACAGAGGTTGAACACTCCTATACAACAACAATGGTTGCCTAAGTTACTGGAGTTTGACTACGAAATTCAATATCGTCAGGGTAAAGAGAATGTGGCAGCAGATGCATTATCCAGGGTAGAGGGAGCTGAGGTTTTGCATATGGCTATGTCAGTTCTGGAATGTGATATTCTCAAAGATATTCAGAAACACTACGAGACAGATAAAGATTTAATGATGATTACGGCTTTAAAAGGAGATCCTGCAGCAAAGAAACATTACTCTTGGACACAATTTGTTCTGCGGCGTAAGAGCAAAATAGTGGTTCCACATGATGTGCAGTTGCGGAACTCAATCTTGCAGTGGATGCATTGTTCGGGTAGTGGAGGACATTCAGGCAGAGACGATACTTATCAAAAGGTTAAAAGTCTTTTTTACTGGAAAGGCATGGTAGTGGATATTTAGAATTCTATCAGAAGTTGTGGTGTGTGTCAGCAGTGTAAGTACGATACAACGGCTTCTCCTGGACTTCTACAACCTCTCCCAATTCCTGAAACCATTTGGACTGATATCTCCATGGATTTAATAGATGGTCTTCCTCCATCTGCAGGCAAAACATTGATCTTTGTTGTGGTTGATCGTCTTACAAAAGCAGCTCATTTCATGGCTTTTTAGCTCATCCTTACACAGCGATGTCTGTTGCTCAAGTGTTCAGGGACAATGTCTTTAAGCTTCATGGTTGTCCTAAATCCATTGTTAGTGATAGAGACACAGTTTTCCTCAGTACATTTTGGAAAGAGCTTTTTGCTTTACAAGGAGTGGAGCTTAAGTTTTCAAGTGCTTACCACCCTCAGAGCGATGGCCAAACCGAAGTTGTTAACTGGTGTTTGGAGACATATTTACGTTGTATGTGCAGTGATAAACCTCACCTCTGGAGTGAATGGTTGTCCTTGGCAGAATTCTGGTATAACACTACCTTTCACACTTCTATTCAGATGAGCCCATTTGAGGCTGTTTACGGTCAAGCTCCACCAATACACCTTCCCTACTTACCTGGTGAATCCAAAGAGGCAGTGGTGGCGCGTAGCTTACAAGAGCGAGAAAATATGTTGTTGGTGCTGAAGTTTCATCTCTTAAGAGCACAACATCGTATGAAACAATTTGCTGACTCTCACCGTACTGAACGCAGTTTCAACATTGGAGATATGGTTTTTGTTAAACTCCAGCCTTATCGACAAGGCTCCGTGGTGATGAGGTATAATCAGAAGTTAGCTCCCAAATATTATGGCCCTTATAAGATTGTGGATAAATGTGGCGAGGTCGCTTACAAGCTGTTGCTACCACAAGATTCCATGATTCACTCGGTCTTTCACGTCTCTCAGCTCAAGAAAAAAATAGTTATAACTCTATTAATATTATTCCTACAAAATTTCTACAACAATCCTACGACTTTGTTTTCGTAGGAAATATGAAGGAGTATGTCCTACCAATTTTCTATAAAAAAAAATTTGGTAAAAGTTTCGTAGAAAATTTGAAAGAAAGTTTCCTACCAAATTCCTACCAAGTATTTTCCCATCAAATTCCTTCCGATTTCCTACAAATATTCCTACGACTCTACATTTTATAGGATTTTCGTAGAAAATTTCCTACCATTTTCCTACCGTATGTTTTGTAGGAAATTTCGTAGGAAAATCGTAAGTACTTGGTAAGAAAGATTTTTTACCAAACTTTTCGTAGGAAAATTGGTAGGATATCACCATGTTTTCTTGTAGTATTATGAGATACAAGTTAGTATATAGTATTGGGTTGCCTTCAGAGATGATAGATGTTTTCATTGATAATTGCATGATATTCTGGAAAGAAGATGACCAATTGCTGGAATGTCGATTTTGTGGGAAGCCAAGATATAAGCCAAGTTCACGACGAACCAAGATCCCGTACCAACGTATGTGATACCTTCCAATAACCGATAGACTTCAGCGACTATATCAATCAGAAAGGACATCTGCATCAATGAGATGGCATGCTGAGCATTCACGTTTAGATGGAGAGGTTACATATCCATCAGATGCGAAGGCTTGGCAACATTTTAACACGGTACATTTTGACTTTGCAAGGGAGAGTAGGAATGTTTATCTTGGTCTATGCAGTGACGGGTTTAGTCCATTTGGTATGTCCGGTCGGGAGTATTCTTTGTGGCCAGTAATCGTGACACCATACAATATTCTACCTCCATCTATGTGTATGTAGCGAGAATTTTTATTCTTGAGTATTTTAGTCCCTGGTCCTAAGCATCCTAAACGTTCTCTTGATATTTTCTGACATCCTTTGATCCATGACTTACAACAGCTTTGGTATACTGGAGTTCGTACATTTGATTACTCATAACAATAAAACTTTACAATGCATGCAATGCTTATGTAGACCATAAGTGATGTTTCTGCGTACGGAATGCTATCAGGTTGGACTACACATGGTAGGTTATCTTGTCCAAATCGGATGCATTTCAACTGAAGCATGGTCGTAAGACAAGCTAGTTTGATTGTCATCGTCGTTTTCTTCCGATGAGTCATACGTACAGGAAGGACAAAAAGTTTTTTAAGAAGAACAAAGTGGTACGTGACCTCCACCTGTATATGTGTCTGGAGAAGCCTTGCTTGAGCAGATAGATTATTGGGGTGCTTAAGAAACTGTTCCATGTGGGGGTAATTGGCACATCCCCGTTAATATGCGAGATGGATATCTGGTTAATCACAAGTAGCACAAGAAAAACATTTTTTGGCAGCTTCCTTACTGGAAGGATCTTCTGTTGAGGCACAACCTTGATGTAATGGATATCGAAAAGAACTTTTTTGATAACATGATGCATACACTTTTGAATGTGCAGCGACGTTGTAAAGACAACTTAAAAACAAGATTGGATTTGCCTGATATATGTTCGCGACCTGATTTGCATCTTACTAGAGATGAGAAGGTTCCAGTTCCTACCTTTAGATTATCCCCGGAAGCAAATACGGCGCTTTTTGAGTGGGTTAAATCTGATGTAAAATTCACAGATGGTTATGTGTCAAAACTTTCAAAGAATGTTGAGCAAGGCCAAAAGTTTTCGGGTATGAAAAGCCATGACTGCCATGTCTTTATGCAGCGCCTATTACCATTTGCTTCAAAGAGCTATTACCAAAAAATGTTCATGAGGCAATTGCAGGTATGTGTGATAATTTAATTAATTTAGTTAGCCATATATGTAATTATACTCATAATTTGCTATGAATGCAGGTATTGGAACTTTCTTTCGTGATCTTTGCACACAGACTCTTACGGAAGACGGAATAGATCATCTAGATAATAGCATTGTGATCTTATTGTGCAACCTAGAGAAAAATTTTCCTCCCTCATTTTTCAACGTTATGGAACATCTACCCATCCATTTACCACATGAAACAGCCCTTGGAGGTCCAGTTCAATTATGGTGGATGTACCCATTTGAGCGATTCATGAAACATATAAAAGGAAAAGCTAAAAATCTTGCAAGAGTTGAAGGCTCGATTGTTTCAGGGAGTTTGACTGAAGAAACGTCTCATTTCTCTTCCTACTACTTTCCGCCTACAGTTCGAACCCGGAAAAGGGCCCCAAGATGGTATGATGATGGTGGTGTGACACTTGTATATCCTGTTACAGGTGTTCCTGATATATTTGCACAAATTAGATGACTAAGTGGACAACTTAAAGAAATTTGGTGATCCAATAAAGATCGTCAAAGTGCCCACACGTATATTCTTCTAAATTGCGAATACGTTCAACCATTCTTCTAAAACACAAATTTTATTAATATTTTAATTTAATATCATTGCTAACAAGTTCCTCTCTAATTTTAGTATTTTCATAACACAAGTGAAAGAAACATTTCCCGATATATCTGAGAAAGAAATATCGAAGCAAAGAGACAGGAACTTCGCGGGATGGTTAAAACAATATGTAGAATAACTTAATAATTCTTATATATCAAATTATTGTAGTAGTATTTGATCTTATATATGTTTATCTAAATAGTAATATTGTATTTTACAGGTACATTATGGGATAGAAACATATCCCGTTTGGTTTCACGAGTTGATCTAAGGTCCTCTTGCGAAGATTACTACTGCACCCATGTATTTCACCCGTGGATATGTTTTTCATGTGCAAGCTCACGGTCAGCATCGGACAATAACAAACTTTGGTATTTTATTACGTGGTGAAACAGATTACAGAGTGTTGCAAGAAATCATAGAAATACAATATCCGGAATTGGTTAATTTAAAATGCATATTATTCAAATGTGAGTGGTACGATCCTGTTATCAAGCGCAGTGTGAGGATAAACAATTTCGCCATTGTAGATGTTAATGAGTCTCGAAAATATCAAAGATTTGAACCATTTATCCTTGCCGCTCAAGCTCAAGAAGTCAGTTTCATTCCATATCCCAGAATTCGGCAAATTGCGGTATCGTGGTTATCTGTCATTGAAATTTCACCAAGAGGTCGTATTGTTGTAGTCTCTGATAAGTACCACTACAAAACACACAAGGAGAGATTCATGTTCTAGAACATACACTCGAAAGCATCATACATGTTGATCAAGACAATCGACAACTAGAAGAACCTAATTACTTCTGTCGGCTTTAGCTTGTAATTGCTTTTGTCTGCTTTAGCTAAGTGTGTGTTCTCTAATGTTTATAAACGTTAATTCAAGAGATACAATCTAATCTCGAGCATTGTAGATACAAGCTAATAAATATTGATATTCGATTTTTGATTTTCTATGTACTACTTGTTGATTCCGTGATTGTGTTGGTTATGAAAGCTCTCACTTCTGATGAGATTTTAAAGAACAAGTTTTTGTTTTCTTGTGAATCTTAGCCTCTGATTAAGATTATTCTACATTTTTGTCTCACTTGGATGAATTGTTTTATATATAGACACTGAGATCTCGAATGTTTTTTTTAATCATTCAAATTTTTTTCTCGTGAAGCATATTTATGTTGCTTATGTGATTACTATATCCTTCGAAGTGTTGATATACAATATGTCTAGGTTAAGGCTCTTTGGAATGCTAGCTCGGTGACCGTTCTGCCATTGTTTAGATTTCTAGATATTATTGCAAGGCCTATATAAAGTTCAGCCAAATGGCTCTTTATGTGTTAGAATCAAGATTTCTAGATATTTCATTCACTCATGGTCAATCAATTGTCTGATGCTTCTTTCTTTGTTGTTTTATGTCTAGGCTTTTGTTTTGCTTATGGATTGAGAGATTGAACATCTTTATGTTTATGTTTGGTTGTTTAACGCACTCTTTAAGTTTGATTCCTAGGTTTTTAGTTCTGTTGTGTAACTTGTTTCATTTACTCATGGTACTAGTAAAGGCTTAGAGCTGTCTTTTTGGTTTCACTTTCGTTTTTGATTTATTACTTTGACTTCAACGCCTTGGTTCATTATTAATCGATTGTTCCTCTATGTGAATATTGAATTTAGAAACTTCATAGCTAAAATTTCATATCTCTTGGTGTTTATAATTGTAGATGCAAGGAATGGGTCATTATAGAAACTTTACGACTAATAGAGGACAACGGTCTAATGGGTCTACTGCTGCTCAGAGGTTGATAATGAAGTTGGGAAGGTAGTCTCTAACTGCATCAAAGGATACTTCACTGAACCTCAAGCTAACATCTCACAGGCACCTAAGAAGATTGTTGACACTCGGTTTCACATGTTTGCGAAAATTGATTAGATTTCTGTTTTTGATTTGTAGAAGTAGGTTTGCGGTGTTAATTGCTTTTATTTTTTTTATCACAGCAACAATATAACTGGGACAATTCAATTAACGAATTGGTTAAGAGGCAATTTACAAGTAAGGCAGGAATCCGCTTGTGTGATATTGTTAGCAAGTGGAAAAATATGTGGAAGGAAATAGGTGATAAAGCAATGCCTATGTGGATGAATCCAACGGTATGGAAGAGCCTCAAAGTTTTTTGGCTTGATCCACAGTCTAGAAATAAAAGTGGTAAGTGTTCAAAATCTCACAACACTAGTGTGGCCGGTCATGGTCTGAGTAGAAACACCTTAGATCAAAAGACTTATGCTAAACGTGCATTAGAAAGTTTAAGTAATTTATGCTTTTCACTTTTTTCTCATTTTCCCAGTTTCATGATGATGATTAGTATTTTAACTTTCATGTTAGGCTGAGAAGAATGGAGGTCAACTCCCTCCAATTGTCCAGATCATGGAGCAGACTCACAAGAGAAAGAATGGAGATTTCATTGATGGTTTTGCAGAGCAAATTTGCAAGGAAGTTTAAGCCAAGATCTTAGAGCAGGAGTCTCAGCTTTCTCCGGGTGATTCTGGCCAACCTGGTGGCTTATCAACAACTGCAAAGAATCAAATCTTGTTCGAGGAATTATTTTTGAATTGTCTCAGCCTATGAAACTGCAACATGCTAGTTCTTCACGTTTTCCCTTCTTTTTTCAATCTTGTTTGAGTTTTTAAGTCTTATTCAATTGCATCATTGAATATAAGTTGCATCATTGAACCTTTTGAGCTATTAAGATAGATTGTTTGGTGATGTGTTTGGTGAGCTATAAGTTGCATCTGTTTTTGTTTGATTTTTCAGGCTACTCCAAAGAATAAAAAGGGACGGTATTATGGTGTTGGTTCTATTCCAATTATCCCATCTACTTCTGTTGATCGACATGCTAGGAATGATTCTGTTGATCGGGAGACCTATGAAGCGGAGAAGAAACAGTATGACGAACTTCTAAAACGGATCCATGATTATTTCTTTGACCTTATTGCTGAAGATTGTCCAGCTCTAGCAACAACACTTAGAGCTCAAAGACCTACAACACAAAGAGCACAAGAGCAAACAGAGGAACCACAAGACCAAACACAAACCGAAGTAGCAGCAGCTCAGCCATCTCCTCAATCATAATATGATCCAATTATTTTGCTTTTTTTTTGTTGTATTCAAAACCTAACTATTTCTATGCATTTCTTTCTTAGAACATCAAACAATTTTCAGTTTTATTCAGAATTCATATTTACTTTTGATTTCAGTTTTTTTCTTCAATTTACTTTTAATGTTAAATTCAAACAAAAACCAAATTTGTGAAACAAAGTTTAAATTGGATTCTTGAACTATCTCTCGCAAAATTCTCGCTCTACACGACACATTTACTAGCGTATTCATCGCTAACTAGCGACGAACTTGCAAGAAAACGTTCGACGCCAATTCGACGCAATATTGCGTCGGAAACATTCAATCCTATTTCATTGCAAAGTTCCATGTATTTTGCGACGTTAGCGTGGGCTCTGCGAGGGATCTGTTTTATCGCAACAATGGCGACACAATTGCGACGAATTCAAGTTTGCGACAAGAGATTCGCGACGAATTCAAATTCGTCGCAAATTACATGCAAGTGCTATTTGCGATGCATCCGAGAGGAATACCTACCTCGCAAATGACATGTTTGAAGTAAAAGAACCCTAAATACTTTGACAAGATAAAGAACACAACTTCAATAAACATATTTTATTAGAACAAACTGATCAATCACAGATAAGTTTGGACAGTATTATGCAACATCAACAACCTGATTTGCTACTGTCAGAACCTAAAAACTACCCAGCTCACAAACACAGCAACAGCCGTGTGCTCTCTTTGTTCACTCACCAATGAAATCCACAAGAACAAGTTCTACTTAACTTTTCTTCTCTTCCACTTTTCTCAAGTAAAGTGGCTAACCCTAATAAGAGACCAAAACTTCTCTTATGTAGTTTCTCGGAAAAGACAGGATGCTCTACTTTATCCAGCAGGTTCAAGTGTAGCTCCTCATCATTATCTTGACACTAGGCACACGTCCTATGTCTGACGCATTTGTCTCCTTTGTCTAAAGTGATACGCCTTTCCTTCACTCCAATCAACATGCCACGCTCGCAAAAGCAACTGCTACTTTCCCGCTTCCTCTGTTCCTCTGTTCTGCTCTGCGTTGTTTCAGACACGCTTGTAGAACTTCAGACACTCTGTTTCTTCAATCACCCCCTTTTTCTCTGAGTGTGACACCTCAAGTAATCTGCAAAAGAGTAGAGACCACACATACAAGCCAAGCAATATTCCATACCAAACATAGAAACCAAAGGCTCAAGTTTAAGCAACTACTGCCAAAAGACATAACCATTTAAACATGAAACATAAATAAGTTCTTGGTTCCATACATAAGACCAATCATTAAACACACAGAAGATCCGATAAGAAGCCGATAAGAAACAAGATCAAGGAGTTTTCACAAACACACAAAAACAATCAGGGACAAACTCCCCCTAACACAATGCACAACTAAAAACGACCAGGACTAAGCAATTAAGTGCTGTCATCTAACTCATCATCATCGTCCTCTTCCTCCACATTCTCATCTCCCACATCATCCGGAACAGAGTACGACACATCAGAATACTCTCCCCCTGCTTGAGTGCACACTCATATAAAAAACCATTCTCAAAAGATAACAGAGTGTAAGTTGAATGAGAGAGGCTTACCTGCCAGACGAACACGCATCGTTGTGAGAGATGCAATGAGGGTCTCCAGAGCTGCATCCAAGGTTGGACTGTCAGACTGTAGCACAGGAACAGGTTTCACTTCCATGGTGAACTTCAATGGTGCAGACGAAGTGGTATCTCCTTCATCAGAGGGAACAATGCGCTGAAAGCGCAGCATTTGATCAATCAGGTTCGGAAGCACAAGTCGGAGAGTAGAGGAGGGGTTCGCAACTGCATTCGAACACGCCCAGATTTCATCAAAGATGAGTTTCCCGAAGTTGAACGGTAGAGCTTTGGCCACCATGTAAAGCAGAGTCATCCTCTCCGGCTTCAGAACAGAGTGGTTCACAGTGGGACTCCAATTGTGACAGCAGATCTTGTTGAGCAGAGCTAGCTCAGGAGATAACAGCCGAGAAGTGAGCATCTTCCAGGAGTTGGCTTTGCCGTTTGACAGAGCAATCGCAACTTCATCCATGGACTCAGGAACTTGAATCTCAGACACACCATCCAGCGGATAGGAAGGATTTGGAAGCTTCTTCACCATCGGGAAGGTTTGCATAGAACTCCATGACAACCTCATGCACATAAGAGTCAATTTCAGTGAAAGTAGGAAGCAGACCAGCATTGAAGAGAAGTTGTTGAGTACTCGCAGTGTTGTTTCCATCCAGAGGAAGGAAACGCATGTCGTTGAAGCAGCGATTCCCGATGACCTTGTAGCGCCCAAGACCTTCCTCAGTCAAAAAACAGCTATTGTAGGGAGTCTTCGATGGGAATTTGAGCTCCGGATACTAACGATCACGAACAGCAAGAAGCCGACGGTTCTCTCGGTAACGAGACAGAAACAGAGGCGGAGCAATCTCAGTGACATCACCATCTTGCAGATCTGAAGAGTCACGGACAAGATCTTCAGTTTGTCCTGCAGCAGAGGCAGATCGGTTGGATTTCCTGCTTGACAGACGTCGGAGAGCAGGAGCAGGCGCTTTAGATCTGGACTTGGCAGATGCAGCCGTACACTGTCTCTTGCGCTGAGTCGGAGCAGAGACCTTGGACTTTGTTTTCTTAGACATGCAGATGCCTGGTTCAGTCTTTGGAATGAACATTGGAGCAACCGGAGGCGGTGGAGGGTCTGAAGGAGTTGCAGAGGAAGGCTGACCAGCACTAGAGACTCCAGTCAACGAGGTCGCTTCTTGATTCATGGTGACTTGTGTTTTTAGAGAAAGAAACCCTTTGAATTTTGAGGTTTGAGAAGCAGAGAAGGAGAATGAGCCTTCTGTGAGAGCTGCTAGGTTTAAAAGGCACGAGCGCATCAAGGGAAACCCTAAAAACAGCACAGAAACCAAGACAGGCTGCAAAACACTAAACCAGATCCGTTAAACAATCGACAGGGCCTTATACCAGGCCCAAAAACAATTCACAACAGAAACCCAGAGACGTAGTAGACAGCCAACATATGTACATAATATGATTGCAACATAAAGAAGGACTAAACCATATAGAACCACAAATTCAACCAAATCAACACTTGAAATTAACAGCCACTGTCATTCAAGAACTGTGATTCAAACTGAATGTGAGATCTCATCAAGTAATCCTCTAAAAGATAAAACAAAGCATAAATTTAAGATATAGACCTCTATACTACATAGCTTAAAAAAACTTCTACTAGGCAAGGAACCCACATGCGAAATGTATCCAAGCGAGAAGGACAAATTCCAAAGTACAGAGGTGCATAGCTTACTTTTAGTATGGAGAAAATAGCAGCTTCCTGGCCCAGTGAGATGAACCATACACACTGATCAAGACAAGATAGTCTACACTCGTCATACTCTCCGAAGAAGCAACCTCATGATGTGTGTGTGTAACACGGCCAGGGGGATTGGTAGAGCCTGTAATGAAGAACAATGTTTTGTGGGGGTACTCATAGATACATATATACCCCAAGAGAAGAAAGAATACCAATCCCTTTCCTGCCAACACACAACCTTTGTTGTTGTTGTTTTTTCTTTTTGAACTTTCATTTGTTCATTCCTTCAGGCCTTTTTTTTTTTCTTTTTGCCTTTTTTTATTATTACACATAACACACACATCCTTTTTGGAAGCTTCATTGAGGAAGAGCATGAAGAGCAGCTATTTTTCTTGAAATGAAGTACCAGAAAGACAAACACAATAGATATATATATATACATATGGATGAAAACATAAAGCTAATGCAACTCTGTACAAAGGAACCTATTGCAATAGCTTTAACACCAAGACACATTAGTATTCACTCAGCCCAATCGATTTTTTCAGATTCAAGAAACTGTTCAAATCCAATGGTTTTGTAAATATATCAGCTAACTGTTTTTCAGAGGAGACATGAGAGATCTCAACAATCTTGTTTTCAACAATCTTGTTTTCAACAAGCTCACGAATGAAATGGTGTCTGATGTCAATATGCTTTATTCGAGAATGTTGCACAAGATTCTTTGATATGTTAATTGCACTCATATTATCACAGTATACAAGCAGGGTGTTAGAGGTCATACCGTAATCCAGAAGCATCTGTTTCATCCATAGCAAGTGAGTACAGCAGCTCCCTAGTGAAATGTACTCAGCTTCTGCAGTGGATAAGGATACACAGCTTTGTTTCTTGCTGTGCCATGAAACTAAGTTGTTTCCCAAAAAGAAACACCCTCCTGTTGTGCTTCTTCGATCATCCAGGTTTCCTGCCCAATCAGCATCACAGAATCCAACAAGATTTTGATTAGTTTGTTTAGAGTAAAACAGACCAACATCGGTTGTACCTTTAACATATTTGAGAATACGTTTCACAGCATTCAGATGAGACTGCTTTGGATTTGCCTGATAACGTGCACACACACCCACACTGAAACACAGATCTGGTCTACTTGTTGTTAAGTACAGAAGGCTCCCAATCATTCCACGATACAGCTTCTCATCAACACTCAGACCAGCTTCATCTGCAGACAATTTAGCAGTAGCACTCATGGGAGTTTTTGAGGTCTTAGCTGTCTGCATCCCAAATCTCTGAATCAACCCTTTGGCATACGTAGACTGAGAGATATGAACTCCTTCATCAGTCTGTTTAATCTGTAGACCCAGGAAGTAGTTCATCTCTCCAACCATGCTCATCTCAAACTCTTTGGTCATGGATTCCACAAAGTCAGAGACAAGTTTCTGTTTTGTGCTTCCAAACACAATATCATCCACATAAATTTGCACAATGAGAATGTCCTTTTCATCAACAAGAATGAACAAGGTCTTGTCCACACTTCCACGTTTGAAACCTTTTTCTATTAGGAACAAGGTGAGACGCTCATACCAAGCCCTGGGTGCTTGCTTCAACCCATAAAGAGCCTTTTTAAGCTTGTACACATGATCTGGAAAGTTTGAATCTTCAAAGCCTTTAGGTTGAGATACAAACACTTCTTCTTGAATAACCCCATTCAGAAAAGCACTCTTGACATCCATCTGAAACAGTTTGATTTTCAACAAGCACGATATTCCAAGAAGAAGACGAATAGATTCCAGCCTAGCTACCGGAGCAAAAGTCTCATCAATATCAATTCCTTCAACCTGAGAGTATCCCTGAGCAACCAGTCGAGCTCTGTTACGTGTCACATTGCCTTCTTCATCAGTTTTATTCTTAAAAATCCATTTAGTACCAACCACATTGACATGAACCGGTCTTGGAACTAAATCCCATACTTCATGACGACTGAACTGATTTAGTTCTTCATGGCAAGCTTGGTACTAGAATTCATCTTCTAAGGCAGTTTCAATGTTGTTAGGCTCAATGCTTGACATAAAACAGGTAAACAGAATCATATCTCTGTAATTCATCTTTATCCCCCTGGTAACTCTGTCTCCATCCAACTCTCCAATAACGTCAGTTTCTGAGTGACTTTTGGGGACTGTGAGGCTAGATGATGATGTACGTGGTTCAGTAGTCTGTTCAACATCTTTTGAAGTTCTAGATTCAACAAGAGATGTTGAATGTCTTGTTTCCTCTACTTGCTCATCATCATCTTGTTCCACCGTGAAGAGTCTTGTAGGATGCTTGTCATCAAACACAACTTTAACTGATTCTTCAACTCTCTTCAATCTCTTGTTGTAGACTCTGTACGCCATACTGTTTGTGGCATAACCAAGAAATATCCCTTCATCACTTCTTGCATCAAACTTTCCAAGATGATCCTTATCGTTCAGAACATAGCACACACAACCAAAAGTATGGAAGTAGCACAGATTTGGTGACCTCCCCTTCCATATCTCATAAGGAGTTGTACTTGTCCAAGGTCTTACGTACACCCTATTCACGATGTAGCAAGCAGTGTTGACAACTTCAGCCCAGAATCTTGGTGACACATTGTTCCCATGAATCATAGCTCTAGCCATTTCTTGTAAAGTTCTGTTCTTTCTCTCAACAACACCATTCTGTTGTGGTGTTCTAGGTGCAGAGAATTGATGCCTGATTCCTTGAATTCTGCAGAATTTCTCAAATTCTTCATTTTGAAACTCTCCACCATGATCACTTCTGATTTGAACAAGATTCCCTTTCTCAGTCTGAAGTTGTAAAGCCAGAATCTTGAAACTTTCAGCTGCCTCAGATTTTTCTCTTAGAAATCTCACCCATGTGAACCGAGAGTAGTCATCAACCAGAACCAAAATATACTTCTTACCACTCAAGCTTTCTGTCTGAACTGGCCCCATAAGATCCATGTGTACCAATTCAAGAACACTAGTAGTTCCAATATGCGTGGCCCTCTTATGTTGCACTTTAACTTGTTTGCCTTGGCTGCAAGCTTTGCAGACAACACTTGTACAGGCTTCAAGTTTTGGAATTCCTCTGACAACATCAGCATGTACAATCTTAACCAAGCTTTGAGTATTCATGTGTCCAAGCCGTTGATGCCACAAATCAAGCTTGGATGTGATTGCAAACAAACAGACTTCAGAGTCTTTCCACATGTAGCAGTTGTTGCCTGAACCAACTCCTGATAGAACATTGTTGCCAGCAATATCGAGCGCAACACATCCAGTCTTTGTAAACGTAACAGTTAAGTCATCATCACACAGTTGACTTATGCTTATTAAATTAGCAGTGAGTCCCTCAACAAAGTACACATTTGACAGATGCGGTTGATCATATATCTCAATCTTCCCTTTTCCTTTAATGCTTCCTTTTCCACCATCTCCAAAAGTGACCTTCCCATTGTTGATGACAGAAAAGTCATTTAGAACAGATTGAACACCGGTCATATGACGAGAACACCCACTGTCAAAATACCACGTTTTGTTGTCTTAAGAAACAGCTGAAGTATAAGCCACTTTGGCTTGTGGAGTGCAGTCCTCCAATTCTGAAAGATTCCAGTTGCAAACAAGATTTGCCTCGTCTTGCATTTCTTTGTTGACCAGATTGCAGACACTAGCGTAATGCATTTTCTCTTCTTCATACATTCTTTCTAACTTGTAATTGTACCTTTCAGCTTCCATATCACCATACAGATCTTTCTTCTTAATCCACACAGTGCAGAATCTTGATGGCTCAATGTAGCACTTTGCTAAATTCCACAGTGTTCTGATTTTCGCTTTGAATGGGCAGACAAAGTTGATGACTCTTCCTTCTTCCTTGTTGATCTTTCCTGTATAACCTTGATAACCCAAACCCCTTGGTTGAGAATTAGTTCTGCCCATTGCCAATATCTTGTCTAGACTTTCTGACCCTTTGTTGAGCATCCTGATCTGTTTGTGTTTGTCATTCAACTCTCTTTCCAGAAGTTTAGCTCTATCTCTTTCCCTGTGACACTCTTCCTGAAGGCAGTCAAATTTCTTTTGATAGTAGTCCTGTGAATTCCCATCAACAGTGATTCCACTCAGTTTCTGCTTATCCGCTGTGCTCACATTAGCAAGTTTCGCTTCTAGGGTTAGCTTTTCCTTTACCAACTTCAGCTTGTCCTTACGCCACGAAGTTTAACAGCTCTTCACCTTCATCATTAGACTCTGAATCACTGAAACTTATAAGAGATTTCTCTTTAAGTTTGCTCTTGTTAGGACACTCAAACTTAGTGTGACCCACACCTTTGTATTCAAGACATTTCATTTCTTCTCTCTTGGTGACTGGACATTCCGGTTTAATGTGACCAAAACCACCACACTCATAGCATTGAATTTCCTTCTTCTTTCCTGAGTCATCATTCTTAGATCTGGAGAATCTTCCACGTGATCTCTCTCCATCTTTATTGCTCCAGGGTGTACTGTCACGATTCTGACCTCTTTCTACACATTTCAGAGCTTTCCCAAAATTCCTAGCTAGCAATGCCATTCCATCATTAAATGCAATATTCTTCGATGGTTTGACTTTGTCCTGATCAGCTTCCATTTCTTCTGACTTGAGCATTCCCACAAGATCAACAAATGATATTTTATCAGTATTCCCTGCAACCCTCATAACTGCTTTGTGGGCAGCAAACTTCGGTGGTAGACACCGTAACAGTTTCTTAACCAATTTTTGATCTTTGTAGGTCTTTCCCAAAACCTCAGCCTCATTCGCAAGAGCACTTATCTTTGAACTAAACTTCACAATTGTTTCATCTGATTCCATCTTGAGGTACTCAAACTGAGTAGCAATGTGATCCAGTCTTGTTCTCTTTACACTCGAAGTTCCCTCATGAGATTTCTGTAACGTATCCCATGCTTGTTTCGCTGACTTGCACCCTTGAATAAGCTTAAACTCGTCTTCATCAACACCATTGAAAATAGCATTCATAGCCCTTGCATTAAACTTTGATTGAAGTTTCTCTTCTGTTGTCCTGTTCGCCTTCGGTTTAGTGATTTTGAACCCATCTTCTGTTAGATCGAACGGAGGTTCCCAACCTTCCTCTACAGCAGTCCAAGCATCTTCACCTTGTCCTCTAATGATTTGTGTCATACGAACTTTCCAGTATCCATACCGCTTAGTATCTAGCAGTAATACCTTGCATGTACCAGTACTAACATCCGTTGGTTCCACAACTAGGATCTAACCTGTTCAGATATACTAATCTCAGATTGGTTACCCGCTCTGATACCAATTGAAGTAAAAGAACCCTAAGTACTTTGACAAGATAAAGAACACAACTCCAATAAACACACTTTATTAGAACAACTTTCAAACTGATCAATCACAGATAAGTTTGGACAGTATTATGCAACATCAACAACCTGATTTGCTACTGTCAGAACCTAAAAACTACCCAGCTCACAAACACAGCAACAGCCATGTGCTCTCTTTGTTCACTCACCAATGAAACCCACAAGAACAAGTTCTACTTAACTTTTCTTCTCTTCCACTTTTCTCAAGTAAAGTGGCTAACCCTAATAAGAGACCAAAACTTCTCTTATGTAGTTTCTCGGAAAAGACAGGATGCTCCACTTTATCCAGCAGGTTCAAGTGTAGCTCCTCATCATTATCTTGACACTAGGCACACGTCCTATGTCTGACGCATTCGTCTCCTTTGTCTAAAGTGATACGCCTTTCCTTCACTCCAATCAACATGCCACGCTCGCAAAAGCAACTGCTACTTTTCCGCTTCCTCTGTTCCTCTGTTCTGCTCTGCGTTGTTTCATACACGCCTGTAGAACTTCAGACACTCTGTTTCTTCAATGTTTTCTTGTAGTATTACAACTTTTTGGTTGATGTACTTTTTGCTGATTGGTTTCTTATTAGATGAATCCTGAATATGAGTATGTTTCAAAAAGACCAAATGATTAAGCCTATGGAGAAAAAGTATCATAACTTTCTGTAGCAATGTATTCACTTGAAGAACATATATACCTTACGCAAAACATACCTATAGGTCTATGGCACATGTATGAGTTTCTTGCAGTCTCCACGTGTTAGTGATTCATTGCAGTGAGTCACCTGAGAAAATGAGTCAAGTAGTTAAGTGAACTTAAGAGTTACAAAAATCTAGAAATGATATTTTAGACAATTAGACTAATTAAATTTGTTTCTTAGAATACATGTTTTCTTATCATATTATTTTTTTAGAATACTTATTTTCTTATCATATTAAATTAATTTCTTAGAATACTTGTTTTCTTATCATATCTTACCATGTTTTCTTAGGACACAAACGATCTGCTATTTTCCTAACCTGGTTATAAATAATGTCTAGTTAATGTGCTTGTTTTAATTTTGATTTTTCTGAACATCTATGTGTTTAATTTCAAATCTGGAACGGTCACTAGCTTCTCGACATTCCTTCAATTAATTCATTACTTGATTTAACAAAGACTCATAACATTGAAATTTTTTTAAAAAATTGGAGTATACAAATTTATAGGTGTTGTTACACCATTATTAATGTACAAAAATAACACATGAAGAACTTTGTAGTGCGCACAAGAAAAAGTTGTATTTTACCCAAAATTGATTTGACTAGTTGTGCTCAATTCAAAGTCCCATTGATTAAGTAATGTTAAAATTAATTAGAGGTTGAGTAGTGTAGAAACTAAAAGCATAGTAGGTAGGTTTAACTTCTTGCGATAAAGTTGATGAGTTAAAATAAACATACAGTCTCATAAAAGTTTGAAATAATAATATGTTTTTTGTTGAAATAAATTTAAAATATATAAAATGTATTCATGAGAATTCAGTAAATTATATTTGTAAATTTTATATGGAATTCGTACTAGACAATATTTTTCTTCAGTTTATAGACTTGAAGCATGAAACATCGAAACATGAAGAAGAGTGAGTTTGGTCAGTAAAACTCACACATACATATGACTATGTGACCCAATGAGTTTTGTAAAACCATACGTAATGGCCATAGCTAACCATCCTCCAACCAAAACCCTAAGCGACGACTTAACCACTGGTGCTTTCCCCAAAACCGCCCCTAACCATCCAAACATCACCAACGCCAACGTAACCGCTGCCACTATTGCACCAATCCTCACTTTATACTCTTTCACAAACGCTGCCGCCAATAACGGCACCATCGCCCCAAGAGAAAACGCTAACGCAGATGCTGCAGCCGCTTGTGTTGGACTTGGAAGCTTCTCTTTCTCAATCTCTCCTCCGGTCTCTCTCTTCATCTGAGCTACCTCTATGTCATATTGAGAGTAAACAGAGACAAACTCTCCAATCGCCATGCTACAAGCTCCGGCCACTAAACCGGCAAAACCAGTTAAGATCATGATCTTGACGTTTTGCTTGACCGCACCAACACCCATCATAAGTGAAGCCGTCGAGACAAGACCGTCGTTGGCACCAAGCACAGCGGCTCTTAGCCATTGAGCTCGTTTGGAGTAGTCAAAAGCCTTTTCTTGATCTTTCTCCATGTCTAGGTTCAAGGTGTTGTGAGATTCCATGGTTAAACTTAAATAGTTTGGTTTTGCTTTGTTTTGTTAAATGAGAAAGACTGAAAATGAAAGTGGAGAATATCAGTGAAGTGTGGAGAACACACGCCAAGGTTGAGTTCTATTTATTGAGAAATTTGGTATGAGTATTTAATTTTAGAGAAAATAATAATAATTTTATGAGAATTTTGAGACTTTACTCAAGGGTTCGAGGTGTAATAATAATAATTAGAGCTCTTTCACAAGAAAGATTTCAATTTCTTTTTAAATCAGAGGATGATTTACTTGAAATTTTAAAAACTGGAGTTTGGACTCGGGATGAATGGTGTGTGATAATGGATCGATGGGTGGAGAAACCAAAAGAGGACTATCTAATGTTTCTTCCTGTTTGGATTCGATTGCGTAATATTCCTGTCAACTATTACACATCTGATACGATTAAGGAGATTGCGTCTTGTGTTGGTAAGGTTTTAAAAGTGGAATTAGACTCAGAAAAGTCTCAAGCTCAGGATTATGTCAGAGTTCAGGTGCTGTTTGATGTTCGAAATCCTTTGCGCAATTGTAAAGAGGTTCTGATTCCTACCGGTGAGGTTGTCTCGGTTACTTTTGATTATGAAAGAATCAGGAAGAGGTGTTTTCTTTGCCAACGTCTGACTCATGAGAAAGGTGATTGTCCGTTTTCTCAGCAAAGAAATAAATCTAATTTTGAGAAGATTATTAGAGATGCAAGTTTAAAGAAAGGAGAATTAGGTTCAGAGTCTAGACCCAAGACTCTATCTCTTCAGTCTCCCTCTATGGCTCCCTTTGAAAGTACTGAAAATATGGATTTGATTAACTTTCAGAAAGAGAAGGATGCTCAGGATAATTCTACTTATCCAGCCTTTCCTGTTCCTTTGACTGAGTTATCTCAGGAGATACAGAGAGGTCCTTTTCCTTTCAAAGCTAACCTCAAGAAGATCCAAGAATCTGAAGCTCTGTCTGGATTTTTGGACATGGAATTATCATCTGATTCTCAGACTACTTTAGAGGAAGCAAGTTCGTCAGGGCTAAGTATTAGGCAGAAAAACCCGATAAAAAGGAAAGTTTACACATTGAGAAAGAAGTCACTCAGTCGAGAAGACTTAAAACTTCCAAGGTGATACAGAGGCTAAAAGAAGAAATCAAGTTGTTGGTTCTGGGAATTCTCAAGATAATAAGGGTGTGGACTCTACGGTTGTTCCTTGTGAACTGTCGCAGTATCAATAAGGCGTCCTTAGCTGGAATTGCCAAGGACTGAGGAATCCTTGGACAATTCGATACTTAAAGGAAATGAAGAAAGATCATTTTCCTGATATTTTTTTCCTCATGGAGACCATGAATTCTGATCCTTTTGTTATGAAAATCTTTACTTGGCTTGGGTATGATTATTTTCATACAATAGAACCAGAAGGAAAAAGTGGAGATCTCGCTCTTTTTTGGAAAAATAACTTAGAAATTGAGTTTTTGTATGAAGACAAGAATCTTTTGGATTTAAAAGTGACTAAGGGATCTCAAAGCTGGTTTGTTTCTTGTGTGTATGGGAATCCAATGGCAAGTCTCAGATATCTGCTTTTGGACAAGTTATGCTCTATTGGTGAATTCAGGAAATCAGCTTGGTGTATGATAGGTGATTTTAATGATATCACATCTAATCAAGATAAGTTAGGAGGCCCTTCTAGACTGTCTTCTTCTTTTCAACCATTCAAAGATATGCTTAGCTGGTGTGATATGCATGAATTAGGAAGTTCAGGGAACAGTTACACTTGGGGAGGAACTCGTAATGATCAATGGATTCAGTGTAAATTAGATAGAGGCTTTGGAAATTCGGCTTGGTTTTCTGTGTTTCCAAATTCACATCAATGGTTTCTTGAAAAAATGGGTTCAGATCATAGGCCTGTTTTTGTAAAGTTTGTGAATGATCAGGAAGTCTTCCGGGGTCAGTTTCGTTTTGATAAAAGATTTGCGGATGATCCTAAATGTGCAGAAGCTATTCGTACTTCTGTGAATGAGATTGTTTCTTCAGAAGTCTCATCGTCTATGCTGGGATTAGTTGAATGCAGGAAAGCTATTGGTAAATGGAAAAAGGGGAATAATTTCAATGCACAGAACAGAATAAAGTGTTTGAGGAAAGAGTTGGATGAGGAAAAAAGTGTTCAGTTTCCTTCTTGGCCTAAAGTCTCAGTGTTACAAGATCTTTTAAGTGCTGCCTTTTATGAAGAGAAATCTTTCTGGAGGTTAAAGAGTAGAGACAAATGGCTAGATGGAGGGGATAAGAATTCTAAATTTTTCCAAGCTTCTGTCAAGGCTAATAGAGTTAAGAACTCACTAAGTTTTTTAGTTGATGAAGAAGGGAATGAACATACTGTAGCTAGAGAGAAAGGCAACATTGCTTTAAGTTTTTTCAAAGATCTCTTTACTTCGTCCTATCCTGCTAATATGCAATCAATCTTAAATGGATTCCAATCAAGAGTCACTTTCGCAATGAATAATGACCTTACTAAAGATGTCTCAGAGGAGGAGATTTACAATGCGGTTTTCTCTATAAATGCAGAGAGTGCACCAGGTCCTGATGGTTTCACTGCTCTATTCTTTCAGTCTCATTGGTCTTTAGTAAAGAAGCAAATAATTGAGGACATCTTGGGTTTCTTTCAAACGGGAATCATGCCGGATCAATGGAATCACACCCATTTATGTTTGATTCCAAAAATTTCAACCCCAAGAAGAATGGCAAACATTAGACCGATCAGCTTGTGTTCGGTTTTATACAAGATAGTGTCAAAAATACTATCTGCTCGTCTGAAGAAGCATTTACCAGAGTTAGTCTCCCCAACCCAATCTGCCTTTGTCGCTGAGAGGTTAGCTTCTGACAACATACTCATTGCTCATGAGATAGTTCATAATTTGAGAACTAATGATAAGATTTCCAAAGAGTTTTTAGCTTTCAAAACAGACATGTCCAAGGCATCTGATAGGGTTGAATGACCTTTTTTACAAGGAATATTGTGTGACTTCAGTCTCTTATTCTGTTTTGATAAATGGTCAAGCTTTTGGTAAACTGTTTCCTGAAAGAGGTATAAGACAAGGGGATCCTTTATCCCCTTTTCTTTTTGTTTTGTGTACGGAAGCTTTGGTGCATATTCTAAATCAAGCAGAAAGAGATGGGAAAGTGACAAGAATTCGGTTTAATGAGGCGGGTACTTCAATCAATCATTTATTGTTTGCTGAAGATACTTTGATAATTTGTAAAGCTACAAAGAATGAATGTGAAGAGCTTATGCATTGTTTATGAGAGTATGGACATATCTCAGGACAAGTGATTAACTTGGAAAAGTCAGCTATCACCTTTGGAGCCAAAATTGACGATGATACAAAAGAATGGATTAAAAACAGATCAGGAATCCAATTGGAAGGTGGTTATGGGAAGTATTTGGGGCTACCGGAATGCTTAAGGGGTTCGAAGAAGGTTTTATTTGAGTTCTTAAAGGAAAAATTACAAGACAGACTCACTGGTTGGTACGCTAAAACTTTATCCCAGGGTGGTAAAGAGGTTCTGTTGAAGTCTATTGCGATGGCTCTCCCTGTGTATGCAATGACCTGCTTTAAGCTACCTAAATCTCTATGCACAAAGTTAACTGGTGCTATGATTGACTTTTGGTGGAATACAATGCAAAATACGAAGAAGATTCATTGGATTGGGGCTCAAAAATTAATATTGCCCAAGTCTCTAGGAGGTTTTGGTTTTAAAGACCTTTAGTGCTTTAATCAAGCTTTATTGGCCAAACAAGCATGGAGAATCTTTAAGAATGAAGATAGTCTTATGTCCAAGATCTTTAAAAGCAGGTATTTCCTCAATACTGATTTCCTTAATGCCTCTAAAGGAACACGTCCTTCGTATGCTTGGCAGAGTATTTTGTATGGTCGTGATTTATTGCAGAAGGGATTGAAAAAGATTATTGGCAATGGCAAACAAACCAGTGTTTGGGTTGATAAGTGGCTTTTTGATGGTCAAAATAGAAGACCTTCGAGCATTCACTCTTTGATGGATATTAGCATGAAAGTGAGTCACCTCATTGACCCCATTTCAGGAAACTGGAATCTGAATCTTATGAGTCAGTTATTTCCATGGTCGGATATTCTGATTATGCTGAAACAAAGACCGATGGTAAATCAAAATGATTCTTATTGCTGGTCTGGCAATAATAATGGCATTTACACGGTTAAATCAGGATATGATGTGATTAGTCGACAAGCTCATCCAGAGATTTTTCAAGAAGCTGCAGCGAACCCTTCATTAAACCCTCTTTTTTGCAGTATATGGAGTCTCCATACTGTGCCTAAAATTAAGGTTTTCTTGTGGAAAGTCCTAAAAGGAGCTGTGGCAGTGGAAGACAGACTAAGAACTCGTGGTATCAAGGCAGTGGATGGATGCTTAATGTGTAATGAGGAGAATGAAACAATTAACCACATTTTGTTCCAATGTCCATTGGCAAGACAAGTTTGGGCGATGTCTCTTCTGCAATCCCCTGAAAAAGGTTTTGGGTCTTCAATCTTTACTAATATGGATCATGTTTTGAACTATTGTCAGAAGTTGAGTAGTTCTAGTAATGTGAGTTATGCTAGTCCTTGGATAATCTGGGTCTTATGGAAACATAGAAATAAGATTCTATTTGAGGGAGTTAATTTTGTGACTCAAAGCATTGTAGACAAAGCTTATGTGGATTGTAATCAATGGTGTTCAGCTCAACAAGGTGTTTGTATCAAGAACTCAAAGTCAAAGTTGAAATGGAGTCCTCCTCCATAGAATGAGCTTAAATGCAATATAGGAGTGGCCTGGTCTAATCGTTTTCAAGTTTCTGGTGCCTCTTGGGTAGTGAGAGATGCTATGGGAAAGATGTTACTTCATAGTAGGAGATCTTATTCTCATGTTCATTCTATGTTGGATGCAAAGATTAGAAGTTGGGAATGGGCTCTTACAAGCATAGCACAACATCATTTTGACAGAGTCACCTTTGGAGCCTCAACACATGATATTATTAAAGCTCTCTACAAACTAGAGGAATGGCCAGCATTATTAGGCCATACAACTCAGCTTTTGAAGTTATCGCAAAAGAAAAGTGGCTGGTTTATGGCTTTGGAACCAAAATTGTGTAATACAGGAGCTTATGAGATTGCTAAGAGTGTTATTACTGGGCACAGATGGCAGTCTTATGTTTCACGGGGTTTTCCCTATTGGCTAGGAGATCTCTTTGCTTCAGAAATGACTCAGCCAGGAAGAATGTGACAGTCATCAATCGAAGTTTGTTTTGGTTACAGGTGGTTTAATCCAGATTATCAAGTCAGTCGGAGGTGTCAACTGTGGGATTTCGTTGCTCAGTTAACTCATGAGTTGTTAATCAAATAGAGTGTTAGGTGTGGAGGTGGATTAGTTTTTGTCCTTTTCTAATGATTGTTTTCTTCAGTCAAAGGTTTAGTAAGTTTAGGACTAACACATATTTTCGTCGGGTTTAGTTTTTTTAATATTTTCTTTTATTTATTTTCCTAATTTTTTTTCATTAAGGTTAGAGTCTATATATATATATATATGTGTGTTAGTCCTTTTCTTCTTTAGTTCTCTGTCTTCCTTGTACTTTTTCTCTTTTACAATCTTACCTCCACGGCAGACGAATTGTGGGATGAAATTCAAGATCTGAATCTAGGTCCTGAGGATCCAGCCCTCTTCATTCCCCATGAAGCTTATGTGTATGTTGAAGAGTTCAATCGACTGAGTATAATTGCAAGACCTCTCAACCCAAGAGTCCAAAACTTAAACGCGGTGATTGCAGCCTTACCTCGGTGCTGGGGACTGACGGTGCATGTCCATGGAAGAATTCTTGATGCAACTTATGTTCAATTTCTCTTCCAAAATGAAATTGACTTGCAGTCAGAACAAAGAAGAGAACCATGGCTATTCAACAACTGGTTCGTGGCTACTCAAAGATGGGAACCGGCTCCTGCTCTTAACTTTGTTACTTCTATTGATCTTTGGGTGCAGATTAGAGGAATTCCCCTTCCCTATGTGTGTGAAGAGACGGCTCTAGATATAGCTCGAGACTTAGGAGAAGTCATCATGCTGGACCACCATGACGCGACATCTACTCAAATTACTTATATCCGAGTAAGAGTGCGTTTTGGCATCACAGACAGGCTCAGATTCTTCCAACGAATCATCTTTAATTCGGGAGAAGTGGTAACCATCAGATTTCAATACGAACGCCTCAGAAGAATCTGTAGCAGCTGCTTCAGGTTTACGCACAACAGAGCTTATTGTCCCTATAGACCACGTCCTCACAGCATAGCCAGAGAAAGAGCTGCCTTCAGAGACAGTGTTCATAGGTCAAGCCTGAACTCTCAATCGCAGATGACGGAGACTTCGTTTCCTGCTCCTGTGACACCGCCTCCTCGAATTGCTCAACCACAGCTGAATCCTGAAGAATTGAGAGCTGCGTATCCATACTATGCATCAGTTAGAGATACTCATACTTTACATGTTGGAGAATCTAGTACTGCAAGACAACAATGGTCATCGGGTTCTAGTACCACTCCAACAAGAGCAGACCTTCCTAATCATGGTAATAACAGTCTTTGAAGTAGGTCAATCCTCAAAAAGACAAGAAGTAAGACGAGAAGCAGAGGATCCTAGACTTCAGACTCGTCAAAACAGTGCTTCAAGAATGGGAGAGATTCTGAAACTTCCCAAGAAGAGATGTACACTCTAACAAGACTTCTGCCATTTTTTGTTGAAGACTGCAGGGAATCTAGGTTCGCAGCTTCAAGTAGTTGGATATGTTTTTTGGTTCTGACATATCCTTAACTTTGTTCTGTTTCATGTTTCTTGTTTAATGTTTTAGTTTTACTTCTAAGTATCAACTTGTTGTTATGTTTGCCTCAAAGCTTTGTAAGTGGTTAGTCCACTGATACACTTTTTATAATATCACAGTGGCATGAATGAATGAAAGGCAACTTTTAGTAGGAAAAAATAGTATCGTTGTAGACAAAAAAAATAAAATAAAATAATTTTATATGATTATCCACTATTTCATTTTTAAGTTTTCTATTTTATAGACATAATTTCTAATAAATTAAAATGTTTTAAGAAAAATAAAAAATAAATAGAATAATATAATACCACAGTAACCGATACGATTTTGATAATTTAGTATGACGATTTATGATGTATTTTAATTTACTATTTATAAGTTCCGTATAATAGGAGGGATTAGGCATGGGTATTTGATTTCGGATTAGATTTGGTTCGAATTTTTTGATTCAGATAATTTAGGTAAAAAAGTTAATTTATTACCAGTTCAACTTTTATAAATATTTGGTTCGGTTCTATTTAGATAGATGTCAGATTTGAATCTGTTTTCGTAAAAGAAAAAAGTAAAAGATTATTTAATTTTAATAAAAAAATGGATTGCTAAATTGAAAAAGCACTAAGAAATAAATAATAGAAAGAGGGACGAGCGTAGTTTGATTTCCACACCAATATCATTATCATCACTTGTTAAACTCACACATTCACATCTACGTGCAATGATTCTTCATATATATGCATGCATACGTATTCGCTTACGTGCTCTAAACATATAGTAATAATTACTAATTTATATATTTACTTTGTATTAAAAATTGGTTAGACTATTTCATATATATAAACATATACACATATTTTATCATATAAGTTGTTCTTATAGAATTGGTTAGAATCTCGTCATTTAATTTAAACTAATAAGTTGAAAATAGTTACTTTTTCAAACATAATTCAAAAAGTAGTCATTTTACTAAAACGTGGAATTATAAAAGCAGGATAAAAAATAATCCCAAAACTAATATCGAGGACTTCTTTTCTATCATGTTTCCGACATCAGTGGAGCTTTTGCTCATTGGCGTCGGAAGCCCTCCATTTCCTTTGCTCATTTTTCTCTTTGTCTCCTTTGTAGTTGTGCTTCTCTTTCTTTGTTAGTTATTTTTTTTCCCTTTTGAAATTGTCTCAAGTCCTTTTAATCCGCTAACTTCTAGTGAAAACTTCAAGTATCAATTTAGGAAAAGAATGGTGTCCGATGATCTCTATCTTTTACCCTCAATATGCAACACCTTTGTGGAAGTCATCTCTGTTGGAACCATCAAAGTATCATTCTAAGATCTCGTCTACCCGATTAGAAATCTCTCCCCAAGCTACGAGACACAACGAGCTATTTCATTGGTACACGATTTCAGTTACCGGAACAACCAAGTTCCTATGGTTCTCTTCCTCTGCCTTATGTCCCGAACAAAACCTCCAACCGTCGATCCTATTTTCACCAGAGATGAATGCTCCACCGCAAAATCTCTTGTAATCGCCGTACAATACCCCCGCCTTCATGACCCTCCGCTTTCACCCAAAGGGACCCTAGGGTTACAACTGGTGGACTTTTTTGGTGTTGGCCCATTAAAGTGTCGAAGGCCCAATGTTTTAAAAGGTGATCCAAATTTTTTTTTTGCCAAAGCCCAGGTCTGATCTCAACTTTTCTTTGTCCATCTTTAGCCAATTACAAAGACATTCATCGATACCACTCGATCGAGGACATCAACTCGACCATGAGGTACCTGTGTTATTATGGTTGAATAACCATGAGAACCCTGTTTATGGTGCTCCGCAAGTGGAGAACCGTTCTGTGTTTTGGGAGAAAATTTCATCGCTGGGAGCTCAGAGAACTTCTGCTTGGCTTCTTACAGGGGATTTTAACGACATTCTTGATAACTCAGAGAAGCAAGGGGGACCTTTACGTTGGGAGGGCTCTTTCCTTGTTTTCAGGAGCTTTGTATCACAGAATGGTCTGTGGGATATTAAACATTCATGGAACCCTTTTTCTTGGAGAGGCACAAGATATTCTCACTTCATCAAATCCCGATTGGATAGGGCCTTAGGTCATTGTTCCTGGTCGGAATTGTTCCCTCAAAGTAGATGTGAGTATCTAAGATTAGAGGGCTCTGATCACCGGCCATTAGTAACATACTTTGGTGCACCACCATAGAAGAAAAAAAAACCATTTCGATTTGATACGCGTTTAAAAGAAAAAGAGGAGATTCAATTACTTGTAAAAGAAGCATGGGATCTTTCTCGCCAAGACTCTGTTCTTCACAAGATCAGTCGGTGTCGTCAAAGTATTATTCAATTGACTAAGGAGCAAAACTCCAATAGTGCAAAGACGATAAAAACAGCTCAACAGGCTTTAGAGTCTGCTTTATCAGCACATATTCCAGATAATTCTCTCATTGCGTCTATTACTAAAGAGTTAGAGGAATCTTATAAACTTGAAGAATTATTCTGGAAGCAGAGAAGTTGGGTTCAATGGCTAAATACACTGTGTACTTCCACGCTATTACCAAAAGTAGAAGAATGATGAACAAACTCTCTGTCATTGAAGATGGAGAGGGTCAGGAGTTTCATGAGGAAGAACAGATTGCAGCCACTATATCGAACTATTTCCAAAATATTTTTACCTCAAGTAACAACACTGATCTACAAGTGGTTAATGAGGTCTTGCTCCCGGTTATCTCCACTCATTGTAATGAGGATTTGATCAAGCTACCTTCGCTGCAAGAGATAAAAGAGGCTCTTTTCTCTATTAGCGCAGACAAGGCACCCAGACCTGATGGTTTTTTGGCTGCATTCTATCAGGCTTACGGGGATATTATTGGTGAAGACATTTCCCGGGACATCCGGTCTTTTTTTGAGGATAATGGTTTATCGACCCGAGTTAATGAAACCCATGTTACTCTCATCCCCAAGATTTCAGCACCTAGGAAAGTAGCGGACTATAAACCTATTGCACTTTGTAATGTTCAATACAAGATTGTTGCTAAAATACTTACTAGGCGGCTACAACCTTGGCTTGCTGATTTGATCTCGTCTCATCAATCAGCGTTTGTTCCGGGGAGGGCTATTGTAGATAACATGTTGATTACGCATGAAATACTGCAATTTCTAAGAATCTCGGGTGCAAAGAAACATTGTTCAATGGCAATCAAGACGGATATGAGTAAAGCGTATGATCGCATAGAGTAGAATTTTCTTCAAGAGGTGCTTAAGCGGCTTGGTTTTCATGATAAATGGATAGGATGGGTGATGCAGTGCGTTTATACAGTCTCATATTTATTCTTTATCAATGGCTCGCCTCACGGCTGTGTAATACCTTTGCGGGGTTTGCGTCAAGGTGATCCCCTCTCTCCGTATCTTTTCATTCTGTGTACGTAGGTTCTCTCGGGGTTGTGTCGCAAAGCTCAAGAAAAAGGGGTTATGGTAGGAATCCGGGTTGCCCGTGGAAGTCCCCAAGTAAATCATCTTCTATTTGCGGATGATACAATGTTTTTTTGTAAAACAAATCCCACATGTTGTGGTGCTCTCAGTAACATTCTCAAGAAGTATGAATTGGCTTCGGGTCAGAGCATTAATTTGGCCAAGTCAGCCATCACCTTCTCCTCTAAAACGCCCCAGGATATTAAGCGCAGAGTAAAGCTCACTCTACTTATTGATAATGAAGGAGGCATAGGGAAATACTTGGGACTGCCGGAACATTTAAGTAGAAGGAAGAGAAACATCTTCTCGTCGATAGTTGATAGAATTCGACAACGCTCACATAGTTGGAGCTCCAAATTTCTATCAAGTGCTGGGAAACAGTTTCTGCTTAAAGTTGTGCTATCTGCCATGCCATCTGATGCTATGACATGTTTTAAATTATCTGCATCGTTGTGTAAGCAGATTCAATCGGTTCTCACGAGGTTTTGGTGGGATACAAAACAAGATGAGAAGAAGATGGCGTGGGTGTCTTGGGACAAACTTACACTCCCTAAAAATGCAGGGGGTCTCGTTTTCAGAGAAATTGAAGAGTTTAATGATGCACTTTTAGCTAAGCTCAGTTGGAGAATTCTCAAGGAACCAAACTCATTTCTCTCTCGGGTTCTACTTGGGAAAAACTGTAACTCTTCATCCTTTTTAACTCCTTCCTCTGCTTCTCATGGTTGGAGGGGCATTTTAGCAGGCAAGGAATTGTTAAGAAAAGGGTTAGGATGGTCTGCTGGTCAAGGGGATAATATCAATGTCTGGTCTGACGCTTGGCTCTCACCTCTAATCCCATTTTTGCCCATCGGACCACCAACGTTGGACAATAAGGCCCTTTTGGTTTCTGACCTTATTTGTCATGATTTGAAGATGTGGGATATAACAGCTATAAGAAAACATTTACCTCAATATGAGGATCAAATTCGGAAAATTACCATCAACGTCTTGCCTTTGAAGGATTATATGGTCTGGTTACCTGTGAAGTCAGGACAATACCACCAAGACAAGTTATGCGCTAGCCAAGCTAAACTCACTTCCGGACTCACGCTTGGACTTTAACTGGCAGACAAACATTTGGAGGCTCCATACTTCGCCAAAAGTGAAACATTTCCTGTGGAAAGCAATGAAAAGCGCTTTGCCTTTGGGCGAGGCTCTAGCAAGGAGAAATATTATTGCAGATTTGAACTGTAAAAGGTGTGGTCGTCCAGAGACCTCCCTACATTTGCTTCTTCTCTGCCCTTTTGCTAAAAAGGTATGGGATCTAGCTCCGGTTTTGTTTAAGAGGAGAAGAGACCCTTTAGAAGTTCTCAAGTCCCTGTTCTTAAACTTAAATTTCCAGGATTTGGGACACATCAGTGTTTACATCTTCCTTTACAAGTCGTATCTTCTTAAAAGAGCTTGTGATGCATGTCTGATCTGTACAAACAATCTCATATACATGTTCCCATTTTTAAACCACTCTCCAACTTCAACCATTCTCACAGCTCTTGAAAAAGTAGGTTTGAGTAGTTTTTAGTGCTCCCTTTTATATTTATACATCCATGATTTAAGAGACAACCCCATTTTCTTCCTTCGCTGGATTCGGGTGCTTCGAAAGAGACTTCTATTGAAGTGTAGCGTACCCGCAACAAAATTTACGCCTTGAATATCCTTTAGGTTATTACTAATGAACCATGTGTCTTCTAGCCAATCTGCCTTTACACTCGCCACCTTCTGAAAACGTGGACACCATTGCTTGTTCTTTATTCTGACACCATTGCAAGGCATATTATCAAATATTTGATGTGCGTCCTTTGCATGATTGACATTTTCAACACCAACATGTGGAACCTTTAATAAACTTTGCCTCCCTTTGAATTTGAATCTCCAAGTCTTGGGAAATATATTCTTATGTCCCTTTGATAACCCTTGTCTTCTCAGTAAAATTGTATCGAACACTAGGCAGGCATTTGCATTGACGCCTCCAAAATTAGAATGTGACTGAGCTTGATATCTCCTCCCAATCCCATAATCCTCAATAACATCCAAAGTTGGTTTACAAAAATTAAGGCCATGTTACAAGGATGAGATTGGAACCTGATGTTGTGAAATCAAGCTCGTATGTTGAACACAATGCGATTCAAGAACTGAATCCATCTTCTCTGTCTCCATCTTCTCTGCACATTCTCTCCACTCCAGTTGCTGGATAGATTCTACATGATTCGACGAATCAGTTTTCCCAACTTCCGATGTTTGATCATCATCATTCTCGTGTCTGTTGATCACGCTCATTCTGATGTTGTGTCAACCTCAGTTTTAATCACAATTTCTACCACTTTTTTATCCTCCTCTGCCTTCAACTCACTATCTCTCTTAAGTGGATGTGCTCGCTCATACAATTTCCCAATCAAGAAACATTGTTGAATCGTCTGAGGTTGAAACATTGTTGAATCGTCTGAGGTTGAAACATCCTAATATTCACTTGAGTATCAGTTTTAAGTCCTGTCAAATACAGACTAACCAAGAAATCTTCATCTAACTTCACTCTAGTGCAAATCGATTCGAAACGAGCATGATACACCTCAATTCCTTCAGTCTCCTGCAACAGCTTCAGTTTTGCAATCGAATCATCCACATGCTTATTATATCTCACTTGCAACAAGAGTTTATAATTCCACCAATCATGCCTAACATGTCTCCACATAATTGATTGTACAATTGATTGGTGCCAAGTCGCATCAATGTCATCAAAATGAATTGAAGCTATATCAACTTTTAATTCCTCTGGAGTATGATCAATTAAGAAAAATTGTTCAATCTGAAACAACCAATCCTTAATGCCATCACCATTAAACCGTGGAAAATCAACCTTACCCAACCTTCTTAAACGCCTGTAATGGTATTGAGAGTCAGATCTGACATCATGGTTTGGATCTGAACACCCCGATTGTGATTCTGGTGATCCTAACACCATTGATGATGACCGATCATGAGGAGCCATACTCAGTGATGGATTACAAGTTCTGACTGTATCGTCCGCCGTAGTTACCGGTGCACGTGTTTCCACGCCCATCGATTCTGAGGAAAGAGATGGCTCTGATACATTTGATACTGTAAAACTATATCTCACTCAAATTCAATCGTACAAGTTACAGCAATTGAATCATCGTTCATAAAACGAGAATCCAAATCTCATGTGGTAGAGCTTAGAAGTAGAAACAGCTCTATCAACAATGAAATATCAAACCCTAAAGAGTTTATAGAGAGAATTGAAGAAGAAGAAGATAACAAACTCAAATTTTAGCATAATGATGAATAGCAGCAGAGACTGCGTTTAAAAGAATCTTCATAACAACTTTCTCCAGCTTCAACCAATGTTATTCTGCCACGCGTCTCACCAGCTTCGACCAATCTTTGTCCTCCAAGTAGCCCTCTCTTTTGATGCTCATTTCCTATATCATATTTCTCAGGATTTCAAAGAAGTTTTCTAACTTTTTGATAATATCTCTAAATAGTCATCTCGCGCTAGTAAAAGATTGAAGAAGAATGACATTATGATCTCGTCTCGAAGGAGCGGTGGTTACCGAAGTCTCTTCAATCTCTCCTTATCCTTTTCTCCGATTACTGAAATCAATTCATTGCGATTCAACAACATTAAGATTGTTAGTCATGATTTTGAAAGCTCGAGGAAAAACGGCATTATGAACCGTCTCCATGGAGCGAGGGTTACCGAAGCTTTCTCAGCTTTCTATCCCAACCCCATCCGATTCTCGACCCGTCACTACTCATCTCCTTTCCGATACATCACCTCGTCTCTTGACAATGACCATATTTTTTTATCCATCGATTCACTCGTGGAAAATTGTGTGACTAACCGTGATCTCGCATATGCAATAAAGCTTCTTAGCTTGTGTTTTAAAGCTCTCATAGCTTATATGTCGTCTTACTTTATCTATCATGTTTTGGTTTTGGAGAATGCCTATTTTAATTCTGTTATTAACTTTATGATCTTTGAATCACTTTTTCTTAATACTTGTTTTGATTTATTCTTTGCACCAAAAAAAAAATTGGAATTGTGATATTAGTTGAACTCAACCAAACCAAAAATATAAGCAATCATGAAAATAATTTATTAGAAGATTTATATACACTTTGTAACACATGGTTCCATAATAATCACGATGAAAATAATTAGGGTAGAAATGACTGTTTTTAAACCGTTTCTCAAAAAACCAAAAATTACTCTTTCTGTCAAAAGATTATGAAAAATATTATATGAACATAGTGGGCCTTAATGGCTTATCTCTAATGATTAGTTAGGCCCATTGGACCATATCTTCATGAATTACACTCTCTTTTCAAACATCCTTACCTTTTTTTTTTCCTCCTCCAGTGATCTCTCTGTGTGAGTAAAGCTCATCATCACCATTCTCAGCTTTTTGGCTTGTGGGAATGACGAAAGATCTCTCCTTTCTGGGATCCGAGAAGCAACTCGACGAAACCCTTTTCCGCTAAAACCATTCCAGTCAAGGCAGTAGTAATAATGCCGGTGCTGGCGACGAGTCTCGTTTCGCTTAAAGTGGAGGAGCCATACCTTCCTCCGCGAAATTGGGAATCTTTACCGTCTCAAAGCGGCCGATTTCTTCCTCCAACTCGTTCTTCTGCTTCTTCTTCTTCATCTTCTTCCTTTGTCTCTGTAAGTTTCGAACTTGCATTTTGCTTTTGTGTGAATGTATCTGTTTCTGTGTGGCTTAGATCGGATACCCTAATTGGGGATTTGGGAAACTTCAATTGCAGTGAGTTATTTTATTGATTGAGTTTGATTAGGGCTCAATCTAGGGTTTGTTGAGAATGATGTACTGTCTTTAGTGCTTAGATGAGATATGTAGATAGTCCTTTCATAGTCTAGTTCTGCGTTATTTAGAGAAAAATGTTTTGTAATTGAACCTACTTCTCATTTCTTACATCTTGTTGTTTGTGATAGGAATCGAGCTTGGTCAGGTTGGCGCTGAATGCTCTGCAAGGAGTTGAGTCTTCTCTTATTAGTATAGAACAGCTCTCTTCTGCATTTTGTTCTGAGCCAGCTGACAGGACCTTCCACAAAATTCCGAGCTTGTGGCATCGGTTGTCAAGCACTGATGCGTTGGGACAGATTCTTAGAGATATAGGCTGCTTCGGTTCTTTGGTATTTCTTCTCCATAAGTTCGTTGACCATTTCACAAGATTGAATTTGGATGTGGAATCAGCTGTTGAGGGACAGGGGAGCTGTAAAATTGGTGAAAATGAAGAAGTCAATAACAAAAGCTGCTATACTCTTGTTAATCAGGCTTTTGCTATTGCTGTGAGGAGGGTCCTAGAAGGCTATATATCTGGGCTTGATACATTATGTGCATCGATAGAACTGAGGCGTTCATCAAACATTGTTGATGGGTCTGACCATGGTTCTTCTCGGTTAGGCAGCCTTACAAACGTCGTTCATCCAAAGATAACATTATTGGAAGTTTTTCTGCATACTAGAGAGTTAAGAACACAGATTGAAGCTCTGGCAAACATATGTGATTTGTATGATATAGCCCTTTCTTACTGTGCCTCTCCTTGGGAATGTCTCATTACTGAAGCAACCACGCGATTTCATGGGTTCTACAGAGGAAGTGACCTTCTTACTTACTTATATTCACAACTACAGGTCAGGTTAAGTTATGTTCCTCATTTAGTATTCGTCCTTTTTCTCTTTCATGAGGCGCATAGTTATCGTTTAATGTAGCCTAGAGGCACCTTCGGTTTTAGTTGTTTCCCATTCTTCGGTTTTACTTCATTAAATTTTGCATCTCTGTACTCTCTACTCTCTGAATTCTGTATATCAGTAACTGCTGGATTTACATATTTTATAGAGATTTGAAAGAATATCGGTCATGGCATTTAAATTGTTCTATGCACTTTCTAATGTGGACCACTTTATATGGTGATTATAGTTGCAAGTTATGCTTAACGTAAGTAATATACATAACCTGGCGAGTCTGAAATTCACACTCGCTTAAGCTACTTTTCTGAACCAGGAGTTATGCTTAAAGTAAGTAATATACACTTGATTTGGTCTGACTATTTTCCCGACATATTCTGTTGTAGGTTGCTGATCCTACTCACAGTGCTATGCTGAAGTTTTTGTTCCTCAAAACATGTGAGCCATATTGTGAGTTTATAAGATCTTGGATGTTTAAAGCCGAACTTAACGATCCTCACAAGGAGTTCATTGTGGAATGTCGCAGTGAGTCAACATCTTTTTCTTGGAATAAGCCTGGCATCTCCCCATTGAAGAGCGTAAGGGTAATATTTTATTTGCGTTTACTGCATCTTTGACTTTGGTATCTTTAAACCATGGGTATCAAATTGCTTCATATTCTGCCCCTAGGAGCGAGGAGGGCTTGTTCCGTGTTTCTTAAACGGCTTCTTGGAACCTATAGTAAGGGCTGGTCAACAGCTTCAAGTAATTACAAAACTTCTGGAACTGTGTAATCTTCCTGCGTCTGGACACAAAAATTACACAGATCTTCTTCCGTGTTGGACCTATTTTTCTACCACTAGTCCAGGGTACCCATCTCCAATAACTTTCAGCAAATTACATATAGAAGTGATGATAAAGAAAAGAGACGATTACTACAGAATGATGCAAGAAAAACTTGGTGACTTTTCAGAAAAGTTTGAAGTGTTCCCTGGGCAGGTATTGTGCTTATTATTTTTTTGCTGAAGCTGGAGTCTTTTTGGTATACGTGTCTGCATGTACTCTCTCGTTGCTATGCTAGTCCTTACTTTACTCGTCTTATAGGCCATAGGTGGTTTTACTCTGTTGTGAAATCAAGTTTGTCTTAGGTAAATTAAGGACTCATTCATATCAGACCATTCAGCATTGTAGAAGCGTCTCATTCATATCAGACCATTCAGCATTGTAGAAGCGTCTCATTCTCTGGTTTTCTTAACTGTGAGCTGATGGTGCAAGTGAAAAATATAGGGACCTTAAAAGTGATTCTTTTTTTGGTTGTACTTGGAGCTAACAGGAAGTTATTTCTTTTCAGTTCTGTCTTATGTTGACATTTTAATTCTTAGGTTCCTGGAGCAATATCTTTACCAATCTCCTATGGCGACGGAGACAAAAATTCCATTTATTTCACACTGGATGAGAGTTTACTAATTCCTTCAACAATGGCAATAGACTTGACCAGGTGTTCTTCCTGATTCTATTTATCGATTACCCCTAGCCTGATGAACGTGAATTGACGACATTTTCTTGAGATTTCAGGGACCAGAGTGGCTCTGATTCTGATGATCAGAATACAGAAGACAGATGGTTTTCAGAGATAGATGCATCATGCTCATCTGAATGTTCATCGACTAGGGATTCTTTGGAAGCATCCGAGGTTGGACTCCTTGATTCACAAAGTACATTAGTGGGACCTCCACCAAATTATTTATCAGCTCTACGTTTCTCTGTTGCCTCTAATGGGAATTGTAATCAGAATCTGGTTCAGCATAGTGATTCAGGTTATATAGACAATAATCTTGTGAGGCAAGGTGAGAAGGCAGATATTAATCATCAGTGGGTGGATACTAAGCCAGAAGAGTCAACTGGAGTATGTGAAGATGATAAATTTAGGGGCCCTCTTTTGATTAAGTCATGGCCCCTTGGCGGATTACCTAGAAATCCATTTTGTGTTGATAAGAAGTCTGCAGACGATGACAGCGAAGATCCAAGAAATTATTCAGGAGCTAGGATGGAACAGAGGCACTTAATGAATACTGATGAAAGAAAACTATTTTTAAACAACATTTCCACCAGTGGCAGCTGTTCAAAGCACGAGAGAAGACATGATGTGCTGGAAAACTGTCTTTCATCGAAATTAGATTTGATGAAAGACACAAAGGTAAACTACCCTAATGATGTCCTCAGTATGAATCCCTTAGTGAGATGTGATTTCTTGCGCAAGCATGGTAACACAAACAAGAGGAACCAGGGGAAATCATTGCCTTGGTTTGATTTTTCCGCGGTGGATGACCCTTCAAAAACATGTATTACCAGGATACCTGTACGAGTCCCTATTGATTTTCAGAAAGAATCTCACAGTCCTCAGACTGATAGAAAGAGTCATCGCCATGCCAACCAAGAAAGGTTTGATGTTGAAGATCCTAAAGTTTCTTCCAGTCAGTTATCTTCTGGTATAAAAGGTTGCGCAGAAGAAAAAAAATCAAATGCATTTGGTGGAGGTAGATGGGAGAGTATGCTTCGTAGATCAAATAACCCTGAAACTAGTGCCTTTAGTGATCGCAGACAGGACTCCTCTGGCACATTTGAATTGCCACTTGATTTTGTTATAGACAAGTGTCTACTGCAGGAAATACATCTTCAGTATCCTTCTCGATACTTCCATTTGCTAGAAATATACATATTTAGGTTAATAATTTGTCAGTTGGCTGTCATTTTCTGTCTAGAATGTTTTTCTCGTGATAACATATCAATATCACTTTTTCCTTAACAGACAATAGATATAACTTTGTCAGTAAGCTAGCTATCAAGTTGCTCGAAGAAGGATTTGGCTTGCAAGAACATCTGCTAGCTCTACGTAGATATCATTTCATGGAACTAGCAGACTGGGCAGATGTATTTGTAGTGTCACTTTGGCATCATGTAAGTTTGCTATCAATCTATTATATCGTGATGACTCTATTTAACATCTTTAGATGATGCTTATATATATTTTCTCTCATTTGGATTCTCAGAAATGGCTTGTTACAGAGGCAGATAAGAGAATTGCAGAAATTCAAGGGTTTCTAGAATCATCAATTCAGAGATCATCATGTGAACGAGACATTTGTAAGGACAGGATATTTTTGTACAAAAGACAAGGCACAATGCATATCCCACCATCAACCATTGGTATGGTCTTGCACTTAGCAAATTAATTACTACTGTGCGTGGTGAATGTTAAATCTTATACTGATGTGTGGAAATTTGTAGGAGTGCGTTCCTTTGATTTCCTAAGGTTGGGTTATCGAGTGGATTGGCCAATCAGTATAATTTTAACATGCGATGCCCTGACAGCGTATGCTGATGTATTTAGTTTCCTGGTTCAAGTGAAACTAGCAGCCTACGTATTAACTGATGTCTGGTGTTCACTGAAGGTAAAGGTTCAACTTTGTTGATTCACTCCTTGTGGCAAAGCCCCTCTAACATTAAATTTATCTGCAATTTTCTGAATTCGTTGTGGAAAATGTTATTTGAAAATTGTTTTTGATGGTCTACCTGATATTTCTCGTGGCACTATTTATCTTCTGGGTTAATGGCACAATGACTGCACTGTTCTTTTAGGATGTAAGACATATGATGCATGAGAAGAAAGAGAAGATATTGAAGCAAGAACTCCGGTGGTTAAACATATTGATGAAACTAAGGTAAATTTAAAAACAAAGGTTTAACACTTTCATAATTTCCTGGTGACTCGTTGAGCTAAGTATCTATTAGGCATTGTGACTGCATGATTAGGTACAGTGATCATATTTCTTCTGGCATGACCATTTATGAGAGTAACAAAAAATTATTGATATCAATCCAATCCATGCACTATCTGTGAAAATGTTATATGTCTTTAGAACATTTGTATTGTTTTTTTCATCACTGTACTTGTCTGATACACAATGTAGTTTTCAGATTTTGGAGTCTCTGTGTTCCCCTGGCTATCTTTGACGTCTTTCTTCTGTGTGCCAGGCATCAGGTCAACCATTTTGTAACAGCACTACAGCAATATGTACATTCAGAATTGTCTCACGTATCATGGTCCAAGTTCCTTCATTCCCTGAAAAATAAGGTCTGGGCACACCTTGCACTTACAGTTTATTTGGTCAAAATAAAACATGCCTCTATGATGGTCTGCTGAAATGTTATTTTACCGAAAAGTGGGAATCTTTGTATAATTTTTGAGTATGAGCATCTCAAGCGAACTTCTGTTGCTCTAGCTTATTGTTGGTACTGGTTGAACGTCATTGCTTGGCTACTCTAAAACCAAAGTGCCTAGTTTCTTCTTTAAATTGTTTCCCCTGGCTTTTCAGGTCAAGGATATGATGGATCTTGAATCTGTGCATATGGCTTATCTAAGTGAGGCTTTGCGCATGTAAGTCATAATTCAGTTGCAAAGCAAAAAATTTCTTCTGACCCTTTTGTGTCACTGTAATTTGAGTGACCTGATCTAATGATATAATGAAAGACATGATATAATCTAACCGTCCTTTATCAAACACTAGCAGATGCTTCCTATCTGACGAAACCCAAATCATATCTAACATCATAGAGAACATCTTGCAATGCGCACTGGACTTCCGGTCTTGTCTTCCCAGAGGTATTCAGAGTACAGATCGAGTCCCAAACGATTCATGGACAAAAACATTAGGCATAAACACATCTCAGGTATATACCAAATCCTTTTTACGTGGGTGTTTTCAGTTTGTTGCGAGAGCTAAGTTTTATAATCACATAAAACAGGTGATGATGGTGAAGCAGAATTTTGACAAAGAGTTAAAGGAGCTGCATAAGTGTCACCTGAGATCACCAAAACATGGGAAATATGGGCTCTCTCGCTTCTGGGACTACCTCAACTTCAACCTTTATTATTCAGATATCCTTCATGACTCTAACATCTTCTCTCTTATTCCTTAGAAGTCATTATATGATATACTCTTATGTGTGTGTTGTATATTTTTGTGTTATATGTTTCACTTCCATATATTATTGCGGTACAGTTTTCACACAAATAATTGAGCTGTCTTTATTGATCCTTTTCCTCTATCACTCTCTTATTAAAATAGTCTTCTTTTTGCAACTAGACATGTTATTATATTATATTTTTGTGGGCAGATCTTTTTTACCATTTAGAGGCAGAGAAGTGTACACAAAATGTATTAGTTAACAAGTCAAAAGTCCCGATTTAGTGGTGAAAGCGATATTCACTCTGGCTTCAAGATCTCATCGAGGTCTTTCTATGTGGACAAGGAATATTTCGGATACGTTACACTCTTACAGACACAGATAGAGAGAAAGAGAAAAAGAGAGATAATGAGCTTGGTTTTCGCCATTAATGGACAAAGGTTCGAGCTTGAGCTCTCCTCTGTTGACCCTTCAACAACTTTGTTGGAGTTTCTTCGTTATCAGACTTCTTTCAAGAGTGTCAAGCTCAGCTGCGGTGAAGGTGATTGCTTTGTTTTTTATCCTTTCTTCTTACTCTTTATGGTTCTTTGTCTGATATTATTGTGTTTGTTTTGGTTCAGGAGGATGTGGTGCTTGTGTTGTTCTTCTCTCCAAGTTCGATCCTGTCTTACAAAAAGTCGAAGATTTCACTGTGAGCTCTTGTCTTACACTCCTCTGCAGCGTCAACCACTGCAATATTACGACATCAGAAGGACTTGGGAACAGCAGAGACGGTTTCCACCCGATTCACAAGCGGTTATCCGGTTTCCATGCCTCTCAATGTGGTTTCTGTACACCTGGAATGTCTGTTTCTCTCTTCTCTGCTCTTTTAGATGCTGACAAGTCTCAATATTCCGACCTTACGGTTGTGGAAGCAGAGAAGGCTGTCTCAGGAAACTTATGTCGGTGTACTGGTTACCGTCCGATTGTTGATGCTTGTAAGAGCTTTGCTTCGGATGTTGACATTGAGGATCTTGGATTAAACTCTTTTTGTAGGAAAGGGGATAAAGATTCTAGTAGTTTAACTCGGTTTGATAGTGAGAAGCGTATTTGTACATTTCCAGAGTTTCTCAAGGATGAGATTAAGTCTGTGGATTCTGGAATGTACCGATGGTGCAGCCCAGCGAGTGTTGAGGAACTCTCGAGCTTATTGGAAGCTTGCAAGGCTAATAGTAATACAGTTTCTATGAAATTGGTTGCTGGTAACACAAGTATGGGATACTATAAAGATGAAAGAGAGCAGAATTACGACAAATACATAGATATAACTCGAATCCCGCACCTTAAAGAGATCAGAGAAAACCAGAATGGGGTTGAGATAGGATCAGTGGTAACAATCTCTAAAGTTATTGCTGCTCTGAAGGAGATTAGGGTCTCACCGGGAGTGGAGAAGATATTTGGAAAACTTGCTACTCATATGGAAATGATAGCGGCGAGATTTATCAGGAACTTTGGTAGCATTGGTGGAAACCTTGTGATGGCTCAGAGGAAACAGTTTCCTTCTGATATGGCTACAATACTTCTTGCAGCTGGTGCATTTGTTAACATAATGAGCTCATCAAGAGGACTCGAAAAGCTAACACTTGAAGAGTTCCTTGAACGTTCTCCTCTTGAGGCTCATGATCTGGTTCTGAGTATTGAAATTCCTTTTTGGCATTCTGAAACAAACTCTGAATTGTTCTTTGAAACCTATAGAGCTGCACCTCGTCCACATGGAAGCGCTCTGGCTTACCTGAATGCTGCTTTCTTGGCTGAAGTGAAGGATACAATGGTAGTTAACTGTAGATTGGCTTTCGGGGCTTACGGGACCAAACACGCCATTAGGTGTAAGGAAATCGAAGAGTTCCTGTCTGGTAAAGTAATCACTGACAAAGTTCTGTATGAGGCTATTACCTTACTTGGCAATGTTGTGGTGCCTGAAGACGGTACAAGCAATCCTGCTTACAGGTCAAGCTTGGCGCCTGGCTTCCTTTTCAAGTTCCTTCACACCTTAATGACCCATCCTACTACAGATAAACCTTCAAATGGTTACCACTTGGATCCACCAAAACCGTTGCCAATGTTGTCTTCTTCACAAAATGTTCCTATAAACAATGAATATAATCCAGTTGGTCAGCCTGTTACTAAAGTTGGAGCTTCCCTTCAGGCTTCTGGTGAGGCTGTTTATGTGGACGATATTCCATCTCCCACAAACTGTCTCTATGGAGCATTTATCTATAGCAAAAAGCCATTCGCTAGGATAAAAGGTATTCACTTCAAGGACGATTTGGTACCTACTGGAGTTGTTGCAGTCATTTCTCGCAAGGATGTTCCTAAAGGCGGAAAGAATATTGGTATGAAGATTGGATTAGGCTCCGACCAATTGTTCGCAGAGGATTTCACCACTAGTGTAGGCGAATGCATCGCCTTCGTGGTAAGTTCAATCATATTTGTCCATGAGAATCAGTTCCATCAGCAGCATTTTTAGCAACACTTTGTTTTTGCAGGTTGCTGATACGCAGAGACATGCGGATGCTGCAGTAAACCTTGCAGTTGTTGAATACGAGACAGAGGATTTGGAACCACCAATCTTATCTGTAGAAGACGCGGTCAAGAAATCTAGTCTGTTTGACATTATCCCTTTCCTTTATCCACAACAAGTTGGTGATACATCAAAAGGAATGGCTGAAGCTGATCACCAAATTCTCAGCTCGGAAGTATGTAATATAGTCCTTTTTTACTGTAAAAATTAGATATATATGTTCAACCGTTGTAACTTTTGATGTGAAACAGATAAGACTCGGATCGCAATACGTCTTCTACATGGAGACACAAACAGCTCTTGCAGTGGGAGATGAAGACAACTGCATTGTAGTCTATAGTTCAACACAGACCCCTCAGTACGTACAGTCATCGGTCGCTGCTTGCCTAGGCATCCCTGAAAATAACATCCGTGTCATAACCAGACGTGTTGGTGGAGGTTTTGGAGGGAAATCTGTCAAGTCAATGCCAGTAAGTTTTCAAAAATTGTCCTCTTTTTCCCCTCACTTTCTGCAAGAAATGGACCGAAACCTGAAAGCTTTCTACTGTCTCAGGTTGCAACAGCGTGCGCTCTTGCTGCTAAGAAACTGCAGCGTCCTGTGAGAACTTATGTCAACCGCAAGACCGATATGATAATGACTGGTGGGAGGCATCCGATGAAGATAACGTATAGTGTGGGGTTCAAATCTACAGGGAAGATCACAGCTTTGGAGCTAGAAATACTAATTGATGCTGGGGCAAGTTATGGTTTTAGTATGTTTATTCCATCAAATCTCATAGGGTCGCTAAAGAAGTACAATTGGGGCGCCTTATCTTTTGATATCAAACTTTGTAAAACAAATCTTCTAAGCAGAGCAATCATGAGATCCCCGGGGGACGTGCAGGGTACGTATATTGCTGAAGCCATCATCGAAAATATAGCCTCTAGCCTCTCTTTGGAGGTTGATACAATAAGAAAGATTAATCTCCATACACATGAGAGCTTAGCCCTGTTCTACAAGGATGGTGCTGGTGAACCACATGAGTATACTTTATCTTCGATGTGGGATAAGGTTGGCGTATCTTCCAAGTTTGAGGAGAGGGTTTCTGTTGTCAGAGAGTTCAACGAGTCTAACATGTGGAGAAAACGAGGGATATCTCGAGTACCTATTATCTATGAGGTTTTATTGTTTGCTACTCCAGGGAGAGTAAGTGTTTTGAGCGATGGGACGATTGTTGTTGAGATTGGTGGAATCGAGCTAGGACAAGGGTTATGGACAAAGGTGAAGCAGATGACTAGTTATGCTCTTGGTATGCTACAATGCGATGGAACGGAAGAACTCTTGGAGAAGATAAGAGTTATACAATCAGATTCATTGAGCATGGTCCAAGGAAATTTCACAGGAGGTAGCACAACATCCGAGGGAAGCTGCGCAGCTGTTCGTCTCTGCTGCGAAACCTTAGTCGAAAGATTGAAACCTTTAATGGAAAGATCAGATGGTCCAATCACCTGGAATGAGTTGATTTCTCAGGTATTCTTCCTTGATTTGCTGCTTATTGTTGGTGTCAACGAATTAAAGATTGAGCTTCTTCATTCTGATTCAAGATTTTAATGTCCAAACTCAGGCTTATGCACAATCCGTGAACTTATCAGCTAGTGACTTGTATACTCCAAAAGACACTCCCATGCAGTACCTGAACTATGGTACTGCGGTCAGCGAGGCAAGCTCTTTTTTCCTTTCTCAAAAATCTGAAATTGGAGTGGAGAAATGAAGTAACTTTGGTGTTTTCATGGTGTTAATAGGTTGAAGTAGACCTTGTGACGGGACAAACCACAGTTCTACAGACAGATATCTTATATGACTGTGGAAAAAGTCTCAATCCCGCTGTCGATTTAGGACAGGTAATATATATGAAGAGAGACCTCAGAAAGCAAATGAATCTTTTTTGTAATGTGTTTTGTGTGTTTCTGCTTCAGATTGAAGGATCTTTTGTTCAAGGACTTGGGTTTTTCATGCTTGAAGAGTACATAGAAGATCCAGAAGGACTCCTTCTGACGGATAGCACATGGACATACAAGATTCCAACAGTTGACACCATTCCTAAACAGTTCAATGTCGAGATACTAAATGGTGGATGTCATGAAAAACGCGTACTCTCTTCTAAAGGTCAGTCACTCATTCCTACGCAAAACATATGCAATCAACATTTTTGATCATATTGTTTGTGTAAGTGCAGCCTCGGGAGAGCCTCCGTTGCTACTGGCAGCTTCGGTGCACTGCGCTACCAGACAGGCTGTTAAAGAAGCACGCAAACAGCTATGTATGTGGAAAGGTGAGAATGGTTCCTCCGGTTCAGCGTTTCAGTTGCCAGTTCCAGCTACAATGCCGGTTGTGAAGGAGCTATGCGGTCTAGATATCATTGAAAGCTATTTGGAGTGGAAGTTACACGACAACTCAAACCTATGAGTAAACAACAAACAATACATGAAAGAAGGTAATTTGTTTCCTACTGTTTTCTTAAACTTGGAGATTAATCGCTGTGCAGGAGTATCTTCTCTTTTGCTCTGTTTATTTCTTTGAAAACACTCTGTTTCTGGTGTTGATGATATGACTTGGGATTTTGCCAATTTATAAAGTAGATAAATTTCGAGTAAGAAAAAATCAGCCACTTTCAGATGAATAAAGAATCAGTTTATATAAATGATAATAGTAATGATCCTTGATAACAAATACAAAATTCTCTTCATAATAAGTTAAACAAACATAACGAAGGAAAATCTAAGTGACTTGGGTAAATGAGGACTGAACAAACTACTTGTGTAAGAGAAGAGAACAAAACAACAAGAAGCTGCACCAAAGCCCAAATCAAATACAAGAGGTCTAGGGAAGCTACCTTTGATCCCAGGAAACACACCATCAAGCATAATAGATTTCATGCTAGATAGTCTCCAGCTTTGACCTTGATCATTGATCATCATATAATTGATACTACCACCGTTCATAGTTCCCTGCAAACTCACTATAGCGGTTAGCTCTTCCATGCCTTGGTGGTGCAGGTTCATAACTGTGATTCTGATGATGATGATGAAGATGCTGATGATGATGATGATGCTGATGAGAAGGCTGCCACCTTGAAGGTGAAGGACCCGAGTGATGCCTACTAGACTGAGAACCCGGGTAATGCCCACCAGAATTGAATTTTGGCGATCTATAGTTATGACCAATATGTGTAGAGGGTGACCTGTTATAACCCGATGGTGTAATGGGAGACTTTGGCCTTCTCATCTTTCCTCTTTGGAAAGATTCTTCTTCCGGTTCCTCTGTGATCCAACCGCCTCTGTGTTTTCGTTTCCTTGGTGAAGTCTGGGGCTGTTCTTCTTTATGTGTTTTCTTCTTCTTCTTCTTCTTTGTCTTTCCATTGGACTCATGGGGAGTAGAATCGTGTTCTGAGTTCTCTTTGTTTTTCTTGCGAGATTTATGTGATGTTGTAGATGTTTCACGGTCTCTCTTAGAAACCTATATGAAGAAAAACGGAAACGCTGTGAGTCATAACATGTGAGAGAAAGGAAAGAAGTGAAGACCTCAAAGCACCAAATGTAGAGAGAGATAGAGCCTACCTGGGAGGAATTGGGGCATTCACGAGCGAAATGTCCTGATCCATTACATCTGTAGCATAAAGTTTGTGACTCTCTGCCATGTGAAGTGCTTATGCTCGACGAATTCGGACATTCACGTGCGAAATGCCCTTCTTCCCCACACCTATAGCATTCACTGGCTTCCCTACTGTTAAAAAGCCTTTCTGGAGTGGCAGAATCATTTTCGTTGCTTTCTTCATAGTGTCTACCACATGCCTAGAGAGAAAATTACTTGAGTCTGGAGTGGCAGAATCATTTTAGGCATATTTATTTTAACTAAAATGACATTCTGTTTAGAGAGGAAAACTCAATCCACAGTGTGGATAATTCAAAATCAGAATCTCAATAACTTACCAGTCCACTATGACCCAGTTGACCACATCTGTAGCAAGATACAGCCCATGACAGTGAATTACCAGGTTCAACACAGCATAGATGGCCAAAGCTTTTACAGATATAGCATTGTACATCCTGGTCAAAGAAAATACAGCAAAATAGCATTACCATATGATCTATCTTATAGCAAAGCAACCAGAAACTCAAGAAAGGTGAAACCAGCTGTGTGTAGAAGATATATCTCCTCAAGTTAAGGAAACTCAGGAAAAAAAATGATAAATCCAAACATGGTCATGATCAGTTCCTTTTCGTTTAAACAGAGTTTGTTTTGACTAAATTTTTAAAAACAAAACAGTAAGGTATATGAAAGAAATCATCAGCAAAGTTACCTTCAAATCTTCCTTAGAGTACTCATACTTGCACAAAATCATGTCATGTCCAAAGTCTCCACATCTTAAACATACAGCTCCTTTAGACCCGTTTTTGTACTTATCCGGACAATCTTTAGCTCGATGTCCAGTTTTTTTGCATATATAACAATCATGTCCCTGTCAAAACAACGAAAACTTTACTCAGCAACCATATGCAGTAAAATAAGACTAGTCCTAAACCTTCCATGGGTCTACCATCAAACTTAAAACCGCACCTTTGAACACTGCTTTGCACCATGTTCCAAACTCCCACATATAAAGCAAGGCTTTCTACGCTTAGTAGGAGTTGGACAATTGAAACTTGTATGACCTTGCTCCCCACAACTATAACAACTCACCCAACCAGCATCAGGAGGGTCAAAGTATCTTGCTCCACGCTAACAACAACAACAACAAGACCCCAACAATGGTCATCATCACAAACAAGTTACACAATTTTGAGATAAGAGCAACAATTCAATCAACTCACAAGAAGCTTTTTCAGAACCAAATTGCTAGCTGTTTCTTCAGTTTTTGGTTCATCAGATCTCTCAACCTCATCATCCTCTCCTTCACCTTTTACTATCTCCTCCACCACTTTCTCTTCATCTTGGTCATTCCAAACAATAGGCTGTTATACAAAAACCGATAAGCATTAAACACTACTGATTCTCAAATCAATCTTTCCTATTGCAAATCAAAGACTACTGATTCTCAAATCTATAAAGCAATTAATACGACAATAATTGAAACTGTAATGAGAAGAAGATATAGAAGAGAATCGTTCATACTTACAATTTCATGGTCAGCTTCAAGCTTATTTCTCTTCATCTTCTTACTACTCTCAGACTTTTTAACCTTAGACTTTACTCCATTAACCATCACAGTACTAACTACACCAGAATCGGAGGAGAGATCAGAATCAAGCTTGTTCCCAACATCACGCCTCGATAATGCTTTCTCTAAAATCTTCAAGCTTAGATCTTCATTAGCTTCATCATCATCTTCTTCTTCGCCGTTGTCGACTTCTGTAATGGCTACTGGATCTTCTCTGTCTTCGTCTTCTCCGTCATCAAAAACAAATTTTTCATCTTTATTCTGCCTCGGCATGATTAAGAGATCCAAACCCAAAATCTAATTTCTAAACCCTAGAAATCGGATTGCGAGGATTAAGCGGCAAAGGCTTGGAATGATTTGGTTCAGAAAAGTTCGAATTTTTTTTCTTTCTTCTGTGTTTTTTTTGGGATACGGCGCAGGAAGAAGAAGATTAGGGTAGGGTTTGTTTTTTGGTCGTTTTACAATTTTACCCCTCGATAAGTTATTATGTTTTTTAAAAATTAACTACAACTGTAACTATAAGTGCTTAATTACGGTTGATATAAACATAAATAGAAATAAGTGCTTAATTAACTACAACTAACCAGATCATGAACCGTACTACTTAGGTAGTTAGTTTGAAATAGAGATTTTTTGGAGCTAATTACATAGTTTAGCAATTATTAGCATGTATTATGAACATATTTTTGGTATATAATAATATCAAATTCTATATGTGACTTTCGTGGAATTCGAATGGTGAATTTAGAGGTATGCACTAGATGGCTTGGAATAAATTGTGTATTAGCAAATTGGAAGGTGGTTTAGGTTTTCGGAGTATAGATGATTTTAATTCAGCTATACTATCGAAACAGTTATGGCGTTTGATAACGGTTACAGATTCTCTTTTTGCAAAGGTTTTCAAAGGGAGATATTATCGAAAATCCAATTCTTTGGAAAATATAAAATTATACTCTCCGTCTTATGGATGGAGAAGTCTTTGTTCAGCTAGATCTCTGGTTAATAAAGGACTTATTAAAAGAGTTGGTTCAGGGGCATCTATCTCAGTTTGGGAGGATCCGTGGATTCCGGCTCAATTCCTGAGACCAGCAATAAGTAATGGTTCAATTATTGACCCATCTTTAAAAGTCCAACATTTAATAGATAGCCGGTCAAATTTTTGGAATATTGATCTTTTGAATGAGCTCTTTGATCCGGAAGATGTCCAGCTAATAAGTGCATTGCACTTGGGTACGTCAACAAAAGAGGATACTCTAGGTTGGCATTTCACAAAATCCGGAAAATATACAGTTAAATCTGGTTATCATACAGCAAGGTTAGAAAAATTGGAGGATAATTCATCTTTCATTGGTCCTGAAATAAACGTTCTAAAAGCACATGCTTGAAAGTGCAATGTCCACCTAAGTTACGACATTTTTTGTGGCAAACATTGTCAGGTTGTGTCCCTGTCACGGAGAATTTACGGAGAAGAGGTATAAATTGTGATACAGGATGTGTCAGATGTGGCGCTATTACGGAAACAATAAACCATTCTCTGTTCCAATGTCATCCGGCTAGACAGATATGAGCTCTCTCAAAGATTTCTACAGTTCCAGGAATTTTTCCTACGGATTTTATTTTTACGAATTTGGATCACTTATTTTCAAGAATACCTTCAGAATTTGATTCATCTTCATTTCTATGGATAATCTGGTATATTTGGAAAGCAAGGAACGAAAAAATATTTGAAAATGTGGATAAAGATCCGTTAGACGTATTATGTTTAGCAGAAAAAGAGGCACAATCATGGTAGTTAGCTCAATTTGAGCTCAGTTCCGAAAATAACGGTTCCATGGGATCGGAAAAACAAATTTGGGTCCAGAATATATCACACGATAATATTTATTCTGGTTTGCGTTGTTTTGTGGACGGATCTTGAAAAGGAAGCTATAAGTTTTCTTGATTATGGTGGTTTTGCACATCATCAAATGGAGACTCGCCAGCCATGGGAGCTGCTAATCTTCGTAGAAGTCTTTCTCCACTCCATACAGAAGTCGAAGCTCTACTTTGGGCGATGAAGTGTATGATTGGTGCCGACAACCAAGAAGTAGCATTTTTTACAGACTGTTCAGACATGGTGAAGATGGTGTCTTCTCCAACCGAATGACCAGCGTTTTCAACTTATTTGGAGGAATTAAAAACCGATAAAGAGGAATTCACAAAATTTTCTTTATCTTTAATTTCTCGAACTGCAAATGTAAAGGCGGACAAATTGGCACAAAAAATTCGTACTGAACCGCTTCATGTCACTTTTGTAAACAATTTCCCTCACAATTGGCTCTTTTGAACTCTAAATAAAATCCGTTGACAAAAAAAAAAAGTTCTATATGTGACTGAAGTTTATATTTTCATTTTTATAATCGCAATTAAAAAGTTGCTTGCACAATCCATCATTCGTTATTTTTAAAATTGCTTGCAGAATCAAATTTTAAAATATTTAGAGGGATCAAACATTTTTCTAAAAATTATTGTTTACACAATCCATCATTTGTTATTTTTAAATATTTAGAGGCGTCAAACCTTATTCAACCTATCTCCTCATATAATCTTAACATGCCGTTTATTAAAAAGATATTACATATAACCCACCATATGCTATAAATATTTTAAATATAGATGTAAAAATATCAAATTAGAGTAACTATAATTTTAGCTTTTTGATCTATTAAATTTTGGGAAATTTGCATCAATAACCTACAAAAATTTAATAATTCACTAACTAACCAAAAGAAAAAAAGTGGATGATATTCGATATATTTTCTACAATATTTGTCATTATACCCTTGTTTCTTACCATCACAACCATCTCCACCACAACCACCGCCGCTGTCGTCATCACCACTACCACCGCCGTCGCCGCCATCATCACCACCACCACCGTCGCCGGAGCTACCACCCTTACCGGAACAAATGCCATCACCGGAGCCACCACCCCATTGTCGGGGTTTCCATTGTCACCGGAGCAATCATCGTCCGCCGGAGAAACCACCGTCACCGGAGCCACCACCGTCGCCGGAGCCACCACCGTCGCCGGAGAAACCAACGTCGCCGGAGCAACCATCGTCACCGGAGCCACCACCCCATTGTCAGGGTTTCCATTGTCACCGGAGCTTCCATTGTCACCGGAGCAACCACCGTCGCCGGAGCAACCACGCTGCCGGAGCCACCACCGTCGCCGGAGTCACTTCCGTTGCCATAAGGAGTAGGTTGTAATTACATATCCCACATGTGTTAGTTACTGAATTATGTATGTTATAGTGCTAGTTATTTAATAACTTTTGCAAATATGGTTATTCACCTAATTCACTCTTAAATTTTTTGATATTCTTTCGAAATATTAAATCAAACTATTTTAAAATGTTTCAAACTATAGTATTTAAAAAGTTTATTATAATATATAAAATTATGAATTTCAAAAAAAGAATTGTAGAAAATAAAAAAATATAAATATTCAAATACTTATAAAGATCATAACTCATTTCATCATAAAACATTATATTTAACCCGCCATCTATTATAAATATTTTAAATATATAAGTTTTTTAAAAAGAAGCAAATTAGAGTTTTTAAAAATTTTTAAATTTTGATTTATTAAGTGTTGATGATATTCTTTAAAAATATCAAGTAAAACTATCTTAAAATATTCCAAACTAAATATTGAAAAAGTTTATTGAAGTATATAAAATTTTACATTTCAAAAAAAAAGCATGAAATTGAATATAAATATTCAAATTATGACCCGTTACTCAGTCAAAATTTTTGTTTAAAAGAAATATATTACTAAAGCCTAAAGTGTTGACCCGTTACAATTTTTTCTTTATAGAATGAACAGTTTATATTCTTTTGACACCGTTACAATTAATTAAATTGCATAAATTAGTATTTGACTTGTTTATCTTTAATGAGATGAATTAATTTATCATTGTTTATAAACTTTTATGAGTTTGGAGGGGATTATATGAATTAAATGACGCTCTTTAGAATGTTTTACAGAGTAATATGGTCTAAGATTAGGTTTTTTTGAGTATATGTTTTTAGAAAATTCAACAAACAATTGTAGAATAATATGTTTTAAATATGTTATTTTCTGAGTATATTAATTTTGATAGAAAAATTTTAAATTGTTCTTGAAGATTTGTGATGATAGAAGGTTATTGATGCCAAAGATTTTGTTTCTATTCAGTTATCAAATATTGTGTTTGTATATGTTCCATAGTTAGAAGATTTAACTGAATATTTAATCTTATTGATTATGAAAACTATCTCAATAATCACTTATCTAATTAGTTGATATTATTGTTTACGAAATCTTTCTCAATAATCACTTATCTAATTAGTTGATATTAAAGTTTATGTAATGTATGAAAACCCGTTTGATGACTTGACCCGCGAGATTAAGAAGTGGATCATAACTTTAATGATGTGGATAAATTTGGTCTATGATTAGATTTTTTTAATGGCATTCTAATGTCATTTGTTTACAATACTTTCCAAATAATAATATACTAGATCTTGACCCGCACATACGTGCGAGATTTCATATTTTTAATTTAATGTAGATTATTTTGTTATTTTGTGATATATATTATAATATAATGTATTAGATATGAATTCGCATATACTTGCAAAATATAAAAATTGTTTAATAGATTTTAAAAATATATTATATTTTGTTATGAGTAAACTTTGTAATAGTATAGATATTATAAAGTTAACAGTAATGATCGAAATTCAATTGCGTTCGTGTATAGTTACATTTTAAGATCCGAACTCACACGGAGAAATTATATTAGTAAGATAACATTAAGATATAACTTAACTGTAAAGTTAGTGATTGTAAGTTTTTATTTTCTAAACTAATCAAAACATTACAACAGTTTGATTACCGGTGTAAAATAGGATATGGATTTGGTTTTAGTTTGGGTTATTTCATTGCTAGGCGTAACTATCTTGGAACGCAAAAATCCATAATGTGATCTAACTATCATAAATTCTTCGTCCCATAACCCGTCTGTATTTGTGAAATAAAAATACTACCAACCCGTATCCATCACAAATAGAATTTGTGTCACAAAATATATACATATATGGTTATGTGTGTAAATAAATTTATTTTATATAGAGCTCACAACCCAAACTACTCAGTTGGATATTTAATTTGATGTTCAGTTTGGTTTCAATTTATTTTATATAGTGCTTTCGTCTCTTTTCATGTCGTTCGTGTCTCATAATTTGTATTTTCATTTCATTCCATTAAAAATATGTTTCAAAATTCTTATTTGCTTACCTTTAAATACCATGTTATATATGAATGAGTTTTGCGGATTAACATATATGATGTTAAAGTTTACAAAAATATGAATAGCATTTTAACAAATAATTTTGTAAAAAAAATATTTTAACAAATAATTTTGTAAAAAAAAATATTTTAACAAATGTAATAATGTTTATTTCCTTAGCTACATTTCCAATATTCTTCTTTCCCTTGTTTAATCATAATTAATTGGATTTTTGGAATATAATTAAAATTTTGTATAAAAGCAATTTATTACTGCTGGATATGGAATGAAAAATGTATAATTAGTTTACATTATTTCAAAAAGTTTGTGCAATAATATATTATGGATTTATTTAAAGAAAGATCCGGTTGAAAAAAAGAAAAACTCAAAAAAGAAAACCCAAAATATTTCGAAATTATTATGTACAATTTATTGTTTAGATATTTCTAAATGAACGGCATAATGATAATTAATTTAAATTAGTTATTTTTAGTTTAATTCATAATAACTATAAATCTTTGTAATATCTAATCTCGTTTTTTAGAAATTGTGATATTTCAACCTTAAAATTTTTGTTTTATTTTTTAAAATACTTAACCCAAAATTCTAAAATTGTATTTATTTATCTATTGCAAATTATGATTTTTTATTAATGGTATCAAAGAAGTTTTATGATTTTAAAATCTTTTAAAATAAAAATTAACTTCCAAAATGTTAGTTTAATAATATAGAAAAAACAAATATAGTATAATTGGATATCAAATCCTAGTTTTTCAAATCTTATTGGTTAACAAATTTTAAGAAATAAATTTTAATTTTTCGTCCATAATTAATAGGAAAGAGAAAATGATTTTAATTTTGGAAAACTAATAAAATATTAATTTAAATCTATTAATTTTGTGATTACTATTTTATCTTTAATGAATTTATTTAAAAATTAACAATCAATGGAATTCTATGTAATCTTTTACCCTTCATAAGGTTGTTTATTTTCAATGATTCTCAATTAATAGTATAGATGATTATAGTTAAAACCACAATATCTTTATATTCTTTTTTTTCTCTAATTGTTTTTTGCTTGTCGAACCACTTATCCATTCATTAAACCAAAGAAGGATATAGAGTACAGATCATCAACTGAATGGTTGGGTACATAAAGCAGATTAAGCATAAGATTACATCAAGGGTAGCTAGGAAGGTTGAGAGAGCATTAAACATAGGAGATAAATCCATAAGAACTCGGAGACAGGAGCTGCGCAACATATCACAAGCGAAATCATGGTGTGTCAAAGACACTTTGGCAAAAAATTCGGGGAGCTTAACAATAGTCACTATCAAAAGAATTCGTGACTTTGAAAAATGTTCTTTAGTTTCAATGGTTTCCGGCGTGAACCACTTGGAGAAAACGGAAAGACTTGAAGCAATTCTCGATAAGGAGGATGGCAGAGCTGAAATTCCCTCCAAGGTGAAGCAGCTATTGCGCCAAAGACCCTTAAGGCCAAATATGAGTTCTGCGCAAAAGGAGGCAACGTCGTGCATCCTCGACAATCTTAGATAGTATTCTTGATGTGGGAGCTGGATTCGATTCGGAGTAAAGGTTAAGGACAGATTGAAGAAGCTTCGGTAATCACCGCTCCTTAGAAATGGGATGATAATGTCGTTCTTCTTCAATCTATTAACTTCATGGATAATGTGCCTAAGCGGTTTTAAGGGCATGGTTCCCAAAAAAACTTTGTATCAGACTATCAACATAAGTGAATTATGTTCCAACTGACGTCCACAATCAATTATACATATAACACGACACAAACAGTTGCTAAGAATGAACGAAAGAGAGTTCAGCTCAAACCTAGGCAGAGATGGGAATGGACGATGCCTTATTAATTTCCTGGCCAAAAAAATGATACAGATGGGCCTGGATTGAGCAGTCAGGGGATTTGGGCTGCCATTTGGATTGTGCATAAATACAATCTGGGCTTTAATAAAAACCTGGTAGATGGGCTTTTATGATTCTTAATGTTGGGCCGTAATTCTTAAAGATGGTCAACGAATAAATCAACATTGGGCCCTGGTGCTTTTGTTGGTAATGTGGGCCAAGCCCAGTAGAAGGAGCCTCCAGCGAGATTAGGGTTTTGTCAATCGTCGTAGCTGACGGTTCAAGGATTTCCAGCCACCAGAAACAAACCAATAGCTTGGGACTGAGCCATGGGGGATCCAAATGATGCGCATGGGGAGGTGGAGCTCTTGTCATGCACGAAGACGGGTGGGTAGAAGCTTCACTCGGATTTGAAGAAGCTTCTTTTGTCCACTTTGACAGATAGGTTGAGAGCGGAGCAGACAACAAGAGGATCAAGAAAGAGCTCTTCCTGTCTCTGTCTCGAAGGGTTGAGGCACCGTGGAACAAAGGCAAGCGGTTGAAGATACATGTAGATTGAAAAAAACGGCCAAAAGCAGAATTAGATCACACCAGGGACAAGAGGAGGAGATCTCCCGATGCCGACAAGCATAAGCTTCACCGGTGCCGAATAGGTGGTTAGGGACTGCGTCTCGATGTTAGTACCCGAGAGAAAAAAGAGTTTTAGTTTAGTCACTCTATTTTTCTCTCTAAATATGGATGATAAATTTAATGCAAATATTATTTTAGTTAACTTTTGTTTTTTTAATTATAATTTTCTAATTTAATGCATAGATAAATCCAAAATTATCTTGTGATGGAGTGATGGGTTTTGGAAGGTAAATCTATCTACACATACACTTTTTCATGTTCTTAATAACATGATATGTGGCATACCATGGTTAAGTGAGTTAATAGTGCAGCGGTAAGTACAAAAAGAGTCTTTGGATATCAATGGATTCTCAAAGATCTATTTGTAGCTAGGAGTTCTTAGCTTTGTGTATTAATGACTTCAAGTTGAGAAAAGCTTTCTCTTTATTAATCAAAAAAAACAACCAAGTCTAACGAACCTAAGAAGCAGACTGGTTATGGTCGAAACATAAAAGAAATCCTAGTCAAAGCTTGTTGCCAAAGCAAACACAAACCGACGTAATAAAACCCAAATAAAGCCCAACACAAGTTTAAAGAATAACATAATTAAAAGCCTAATAATAATGACGTAGATGTTGCTACATCAGTTAATAATAATTTCTTCCTCCATTTAATAAAGAATATTCTCTAGTATATTTTTCTTTTATATTTATTTTAATTTTTTTTTTTTTTTGCTTTTTAAACAAGAAATATGATTAAAAAAAATTCTTTAATTTTTGTTTTTAATTATTTTTTGGAAATAAATTTTTTTTTTTTTTTTTTGTCGTCAACCTTTTGCATTAACTTGGAATCAAGATACATCATTTCAGGATATTACAAGGCTTAAGTTTTTAGCTCTAGCATCCTTAGTAATTCTATCCGCTACATGATTGATATTACGTGAGATCTTAAGGAAGTCAAAAGACTTGTATCCTGATGCCAAGTTTCGTACTTCTTGGAGGTATGTCAATATAGGTGAATGTTGCAGCCCGTGGATTGCTGAGTGGAGGGGTTCATAAAGCTCTGCTGCATCTCCGGAAATAGAACTTCATCATATCCGAGCCTTCAAAGATGAATCATAGCTAATTTTAAGGCCTCGACTTCTGCTTCAAGCGGCGAACTCGTTGGTCGTATTGCAGACATTCCCCAAAGTACAAATTGCGCATTTGGAGTGTACATGATCCAGCCTATGCCTACAGTGGCAGTAGAAGAGACCCATGAAGCATCCACAAAACAACAATAAGTTTTTGCTTGATGAATAATAGTCATTACGTCCTCTTTTGGTTGTAATAGGTGTTGTGGTATTAGGGTCTCTTTGAATTGAATCTCGCTATTTGTTAGCGTCACTCCACCGTAGACTCTCATTCCATTGTTGCTTGTCAATGAGAGCTTTGTTTATAATGTCCCGAATAGACCATCGTTTATTATTGAAAATGATATCATTCCGCATTTTCCACTACAGGAAATGAAGGTATTAATAGTAATACAATATAGCGTTTTCAATGATTCTGGTATAATTGTGTTTTGAAAAAAATTATATAGCGTTTTCGAAAAAACAAACGCTATGGTAGATTAACCGCAAAAATATTTCGTAGTGGCGCTTAGTTTTTGGCTTTATGATAGCATATATGACATTCAAAACGTTATAATAGAGATAACCGGGAAAGTAAAAATTTTGTTGGCTCCAAATTTTTTACTAAGTAAGAAAAGAAAATAAAGAAATAGAGATTAAAAGAAAAGAAATTAGATTGGGTTGGATATTAGATCTGAAACTTTTAGGTTATATCTTCTCTCTACTCGATTAGAAACCCTCTCACAAACGATCCCAATTTGTATGTCTCATCTTTCACTCTCGAGCCTTCTAAGTCTCAATCCCTCTCAGTCGCAATCCCGCTCAGTCGCAATTCCTCTAGATCTCGATCGTCAGTTACAAAATCGATCTACAAAGCCCTCTCAATCGTCTGACAACTTGAAGCGACTACTCAGTTCCCGTTTTCTCTTCTGAACTCGTCAATGGCGGCTTCGGTTCTTCTCAATCATGCTCAATCTCGTTCCGTCGGCTCACACGGTTTTAGATCCAATTTTGTTTTGAGTTAATCTTGCTTATCACTTATCAGACTTGCTAGGGTACATTTAATTGAATAGAATATCATTTAATAAGTTTTACAAGAAATTTTCTCTCTCAGGCACGTTTACCTAGGTCCTAAAAGAAGTTCAGGTTTTCAAAAAAAGGAGATCTCAGCTACTTTCTGTTACTAAAACATGAAAGTTTTGTTCATCGGCTCTACTTCTCCGGCTCTTCTCAGGCTTATCCCCTGCTTTTCTGACCGGAGTTTGACCAAACAATGACGTGGGGAGAACCTTAGACGGCTTTCTACCTAGGAGTGCTGCTTAAGAGAAATTTAGACGCCCTTGAGGACCTCAGCAAGCTCTCCCATCTCCTGAAGTGTACACCAGAGTTAATGCTCAACCACATGCCTTCATGAACCCTAAGGTACAAATGGAATTGTGCATTTATGTCTTCATTAATGGCTAACCTTGTTGTACAATCTCCCGAACTTTCTCACTATATGTGAAGAACCTTTTCAAACTTTAGGTCATGCTCTTTTTCTCATCCACCAAAGATGACAAACCCTCTCACCTTGTGTGAAGAACTTTTTTGACTACTTTTTCAAGACTTGGTGTATACTTCTTCGGCACAAACAAGCTCTGGGTTTGTTGCCCACTTAACTGTGCTACCAACCTCAACATAGTTATGGATAAAAGAATACCTTACGCTGCAAAAGGAAAAGGCATAGCCTACAATCAGAAATCTTACTCCAACAGTAACAACAAAGAGCTCTCAAAAGAGTCTGGGAGACGAGAAACATCATATCATGAGAGGCATCATGGTTCTGAGAGAAGTTTCTCACCTCCACCAAAGAAGAGAATCAGAGCTCCAACCTTGGATAACTCAGCGCTGATGAGAGAGAACTCCCTGGCTTTGATGGGAAGACTCACTAACCCTGCTAGTCAGCGGCTTTGGTCTCTCATTCCCTTCCTCTTAAACAGATGGAATCTCAAGGGCAAAGCTACGGGATCTGACCTAGGAAGAGGATGTTTCCAGTTCAGATTTGAGTATGAGGAGTATGAAAAGGTTTTAGACAATAGACCTTACCATTTTGACCAATGGATGGTCATTCTTCAGAGATGGGAACCGATCATTTCACCCACCTTTCCTTCAGAAATTCCCTTCTGGGTTGAGCTCCAGGGACTACCAATGCACTACTGGATAAAAGAAATGCTCTACGCGATTGGAGAGAAGGTGGGCAAAGTGGTGGACCATGATATCTCCCCATCTGCAGCTAAAATAAGAGTCTTAATCAACGGTTTACAACCTCTTACAAAAGAAACAACAGTGGAGTTCCAAGATGGTAGTGAAGTTGTAGTTAGTCTGGACTACAAAAATTTGAAAAGCCATTGCCACCATTGTCTCCGCTTATCTCATGTAGAAGTTGATTGCCCTGGCCTTAAAAAAGCTGACGAGACAAATAAAAGGACAAATCAAGTTCCCCCTGAGAGAACAGCTCAAAAACCAAAGGAAGGCCACAGATCTAACAATCAAGGCCTCAGGTTATCTCAGGAAAATGGGTCGTCTCACCTTTCAGATTTTTCGAGAAACAAAGAGGCGCTGAACCCCTATAAGAGAAAGACAGAGGACATGTATGGGAGAACAAACCACGAAGCTGACTCAAGATCCCATGGCTTCAAATCTCCAATCTCTCGACACTCTCCCCCTCGACACACTCCTTCTTTCAGAAGAGAACCTCCCAGAACTTTCAGCAGGAATAATCATATTAGCGATAATCCAAATTTACAGTGGAGAGAGAAACCGTTACCAAGAGAACTTACATGGCAAGAGTCTTCTGAAACCTCTAGAACAAGACGCCCCCCACTTGAAAGAGAGATGACCACTGAAGTCTCAACACCTTTACCAGTATCTTTGCCTACAAAGAAAACAATAATGGGAGAATTACGGGAAGTTACAGTGCAGTACACTAGTTGTGCAGACCCCACTGAAAGTATGGCTAGAAAACAGAGAGTCTTACAAGGGGAAGCTAGAGGCCTTATGACAGAAACTGCAGACCAAATCCTCTCTGCAGTTAGCTTGGCATGTCAACAGGCTGACCCAGATCTTTCTGTAGCTCACCGGCCCCCTTCCATGAGTCCATCTCAGGATCTGCCAGTTCACCCAGCAGAGATCCCAGCTGCTTCAGGCCCAACCTCAAAGAAAAAGAGAGGAAGACCCCAATTGAATAAGGCAGCCAACAGACCAGGCAATAAAAGCCCTCTAAGGATAACAGGAGTGAAATCTAGTAAAAGACATCTGATGGGTCTGCATACCTCACCTAAAGGACGCCTTGGCACTGACGTTGCAGGATCATCTACAGCTGATGCTAGAGAAATCATCAAAGCTAAACAAGCAAGACAGCAACCAGCTGCAAGAGCCATTATCTAAGCTCCTTCTACAAGTGTAGCTCCTCCTCTCAACACAATTGTACCTGCAATAGTCAAGAAAAAGGTGGATTTTCCAAATCCACCCCCTCCTCTTCCTTAAAGATAATCAGCTGGAACTGTTGTGGTCTAGGGAATCCCATGATAGTTCAACGACTAAAGGAGATGCACAGGACCATCTCCCCAGATATAATTTTCCTCTCGGAGACAAAAAACCAAAATGAGGTTGTTCTCACTGCACTTCAATGTTTAAACTACACTGAATCTAAGCTAGTCGCACCCCATAGTCATGGTGGTGGTGGATTAGCCCTTCTCTGGAACAAAGAGATATCAATTCAAAATTTATCAGAAAACCATAACTTCATTGATACCTTCATTGAAGCGGAAGGTCGGTCTTTCTTTGCCACTTTTATCTATGGAGAACCTGAGAAATCCAAGAGAAAGGAGATATGGGAACAACTAACAACTCTTGGACAGAACAGATCAGAATCCTGGTTCCTTACAGGAGATTTTAATGAGATCATTGACTCATCTGAAAAGTCAGGAGGCCCTGCTCGTCCTGAGGGTTCCTTTGTGGACCTAAGAACCTTCATGTCCACTTGTGACCTCTTTGACCTCCGTTACACTGGGAACTTCTTATCTTGGAGAGGTAAAAGAAATGATCATGTGGTCTTCCGCAGGCTTGATAGAGCGATGTCAAACAGTGAGTGGGATGTCAACTACCCTTCAGGTAGAAGCAAGTACTTACCTTTTGAAGGCTCAGATCACAGACCAATTGTTACTTTTTTCGACCTGCAAAAGAAGAAAAGGAAAGGGCTCTTTAGATATGATAGGAGGCTCAGGGATAATGAAGAAGTTACCCAACTAGTAGAAGAGAATTGGCAGAGAGACCTGATTGAAGAAGTTGAGCTTAAAATTAACCGTTGCCGACAGGCTATTATTGCCTGGAGCCGTGAGAAGCACTTAAATAGCCAGAAAAAGATTGAGGAATATCGGTTAAAGCTTGAGAATGGCATGACCTGCCTAACCTCTGACCAAAGCCTGATTAACAACATCAATGAAGATCTGAAAAAAGCTTACTTGGCTGAGGAAGAACATTGGAAACAAAGGAGTAGACAACTGTGGCTAACTTTGGGTGATAAAAACACAGGGTTTTTCCATGCTAGCACTAAAGGACGCAAGGCGGTTAATAAATTTTCTGTAATTGAAGATGATGCAGGTCTTACTTTTTATGAAGAACATCAGATACTTAAGGTCATCTCAGAGTACTATCAGTAGATTTTTACTACAAAACCATGAGAAAGAAAATCAGTCATAGAAGCTGCTCTACAACCGTGCATCTCTGAGGAAACAAACAGAAAACTTACTAGATTGCCAAATGCAAAAGAGATAAAGGCAGCGTGTTTCTCCATCCATGCGGACAAAGCACCAGGACCCGATGGATTCTCTGCTAGCTTCTTTCAAACAAACTGGATTACAGTAGGTAACCAAATCATCCTGGAAATACAAGAGTTTTTCTCGTCTGGGAACCTACCAAGGAACATCAATGCAACTCATGTTAGATTAATCCCAAAAGTTTCAAGTCCAAAATCTATGAAGGATTACAGACCTATTGCTTTGTGCTCAGTTTACTATAAGATCATTGCGAAGCTTCTCACCAAAAGACTACATCCATTTCTCCACTTTTTAATCTCAGAGAACCAGTCTGCTTTTGTTCCTCAATGTGCTATAGCTGACAATGTGCTGATTACACACGAAGCCCTGCATTATCTGCACAACTCAAAGGCAAAAGAAACTTGTTTCATGGCTGTTAAAACGGATATGAGCAAGGCTTATGACAGAGTGGAATGGGACTTCATAGAACTAGTTATGGAGAGACTTGGTTTTCACAAAATATGGATAAGATGGATTATGCAATGCATAACAACGGTATCATACTCTTACCTCCTTAATGGAACGGCTCAAGGTCTAGTCACACCTCAAAGAGGGCTCCGCCAAGGTGACCCCCTATCACCATTCATTTTTATCCTCTGTAGCGAGGTTTTATCCGGACTCTGCAACAAGGCTCAAATTAGAGGAGATTTTACGGGAATCAAATTGGGAAAGAAAAGCCCTAGAATCAACCACCTGTTATTTGCAGACGATACTATGTTCTTTTGCAAATCAGACCCTCAAGACTGTGAAACTTTGATGATCATCTTACAACAGTATGAACAAGCTTCAGGTCAGTTTATCAATCCTCAGAAGTCAGCGGTTACCTTTTCTGCAAGGACTGGCCTAGAAACAAAAGATAGAGTAAAGCTTTTATTGGGAATTGAAAAAGAGGGAGGACTGGGCAAATACCTGGGATTGCCTGAACTTTTTGGTAGGAAAAAGAGGGATTTATTTACCATTATTGTGGATAGAATCCGTCAGAGAGCCTGCAGCTGGTCTTCTAAATTTCTGTCCACAGCTGGAAAGATGATCATGTTGAAATCAGTGTTAGCAGCAATGCCTGCCTACACTATGTCTTGTTTTAAACTGCCATGCTCACTATACAAGCGCATCCAATCTACCTTGACGAGGTTTTGGTGGGACTCTAGCATGGATAAGAAAAACATGTGTTGGGTTTCTTGGCAAAACCTGACTAAATCTAAAGGAGAAGGTGGATTAGGATTCAGGGACTTACAACAATTCAATGAGGCGCTGTTGGCGAAACTGAGTTGGAGAATCCTCACCAAACCAACCTGCCTTCTAGCTAGACTTCTACTGGGCAAGTACTGCCATACCTCAACTTTTTTAGAAAGTACACCACCGGCGTCGTCGTCTCACGGGTGGAGAGGTATTTGTATTGGAAAAGAGCTGCTTAAGAAGAAACTGGGTAAAGTTATTGGCAGTGGCAAACAGACTTTGTTGTGGCATGAACCATGGCTCTCTCTAGAGTCTCCTAGTACCCCAATGGGACCACCCACGGAGATATCCCACAACTGGACTGTGTCAAACCTCATCTCAACATCGACCGGTGATTGGGACAGAACAAAAATACAGCAAACCCTCCCAGAGTTTGAGAATGAAATTCTGGAGATCCGTCTTAGTAGACTTGGAGCTAAGGACACCTTTGCGTGGCTCCCTGCGAAAAATGGTTCCTACTCAGCCAGCTCCGGCTACTATGAAAGCATAGCAAACGTAGCGGCACTTTCCATCACTAATCTGCCCGTTGTTGATTTCAAATGGACAACAAAGATTTGGAAAGTCAATACCTCACCAAAGACTAAGTTCTTCATGTGGAAAGCAATGAGAGGTGCCTTACCAGTGGGTGAAAACTTGCGAGCTCGACAGATCCTCGAAGAAGCCAGTTGTCCTTTCGGCGGAGAGGAGGAAACAACCTTTCATCTCTTCTTCACCTGTCGATTTGCAACGGAAGTCTGGCTCGCAGCACCTTTTAAACAGAACATCAATTCTAGTCTCTTCTCATCCCTCAAAGACCTGTTCGAGAAAGCTAAACAATTTGTGTGTCTCCCACCAACGGGTATCAGATTGGGACCTTTGCTACCTTGGCTGATTTGGTCGATCTGGCTCTCTAGGAATCACCTAATCTTCAAGGATCGTCATACCTCAGCAGCAGAAACCCTAACCCGAGCCCTCGCTCTAGCCCGCGAATGGCTTACGGCTCAAGACATCCCCCAACTCAAGCCCGCGCTTAAGGTTCTGGATACTGCTTGACCACCATCGCCTAACACTGTGATCTGCCACACCGATGCTGCGTGGAATAAGGATCTTAAACTGGCCAGACTAGGATGGATTTTCAATCCCACTAACATCGAGATGAGTAGGTTTGGATCTGCAACAATGAGACATGTACGGTCACCTTTACTAGCAGAAGCTCTCGCCATCCACGAAGCTCTCCGCCAGGCATCAACTTTGGGTTTTTCTCAGATTTCAGTCGCTTCAGATTCAAAACAAGTGATCGAAGCTATCAACACGGAGGATCCACCACTGGAACTCCACGGGATTCTCCATGATATCCTGATTCTATCTTCTAAATTTCAATTCTCTAGCTTTTCTTTCATTTCTTGAAGCCACAACTGATGAGATTGCAAAGTTTGTTCTTAGAACAATTGTACCGGCCGGTTTGTAATTTTAATTGAAGGAAAAATTTTGTCCAAAAAAAAAAAAAAAAAAAATGGTACATTTAACAATTCTCATCACATCACAGACTCAAGGCACAAATCTCGGTAATTCTTCTTCTTTTCCTCAATTTCAGATTGAACTCTGATGATAATTGCTTCAAAGTTTGTATTTTCTTACTGGAAATCTCTGTTAGTTCTCATGGAAATCACAAAAAAGAGATAGAGATGAACATGTTAGATTTACTTAATAATGTTAAGTTTTAGATCCTTCATTCAATGAATTCTATCGTCCGATATTTAGCTATAGTGATTGAATCTGTGATATATGTTTTAGGCTTCTAATATATGAACCTCGTTGAGATATATGTTTAGTTTTTTATTCTGATGTTCATGTTGTCTACTTTGGAGTTTAATTATTGTTATTGTTAAATCATATAATGAGTTTAATAGATTGACTTTTTGAGGTGCAGATTCTTTTATTTCCAATTGAAATATAGCCAAGTAACGAGTTACAAAACTACTCCTTGAGAGTGGTGCTTTTGTTGAAGCCAAAGCCAGCGTAATTTCCTAACTCTCTATAGTTATATGCCTTCCCTTTAGGAATGTGGAAATTTGTAGCTGTACTTCATTGATTTTAAGATGGGAAATGTCAACTGTGACAACAGCTTGGACTCATGGCTATGATGTGTCTTACGGTAGCGTAATCCTTTCGTTCATGTGAACCTAGCTTAGATTTTAGTGAACTATATGTATGTGTTAAGTTAATAATACATTGTGTTTAGGATTCTCCTTACTTGTCACATATTCTCCTTAATACTTATGATTCCCCTTTGCGAAGTGTTAATGAGAACTTTGTGTGTGCAGGTTTTAGATTCTATCTCATCTCATAGAACAGCTTTGCTCAGGTTAGATTCCATCTCGCCACTTCACTTGTGTGTTCTTAGTGTTTTAACAAGTGGTTTTAGACTTTTCCATAAGCAGTTTCTTAAAATCTTCTATTCCGGTTGCTTCTTCGCTTCTCTAGATTAACCATTGCCTCCTTGACTTCATGGTACTGTCACTATTAATCATAATTTGCTTTGTTAGGAGTGACTTAGCTTGAAAACATAGAATCTTAATTTTATTTGCAAAGTTAATGGAATTACAATGTTTTGTGTTTTAATGTAACTTAACATATTCTGTTAGGTAATGCTCGTCTTTCATCGGAGGGCTGTGAACTGCAAAGAAGAAGAAGTGTGGCCGTAGCAACCATGATTTTTTTTATTATCTCAATGTAGTAAAAGCCTAAGCAAAAGTTCGATCTTGCTTGCTTTGTATTTTGTTTTCCACTTGAATTTTTATGTTAAATTATTATATCAATAAAATGATTTATTTTTTCTGTTTAACTATGAATTAATTTTTAAAATCCAAAATGCGAAATTTAAAAATTTAAATTCATAATGAAAATTTTAAAATTGAAATTCAAATGGTTTTGAATAACATCATTAATAACAAAATTGAAGTGCTGTTGTAAAATCTAATATTGCAGCAAAAATGAGCTATAATAACTAAAAATACGATAGCATAAAGAAAATCCGCTATATTAAGTCTTCGACCTATTATCACGGGCTATGATAGAGCGCTTGTTAAAACGCTATAATATAGTTAGATAGCGTTATTCGGACGCTACAAAAAGTCAATTTTCTTGTAGTGTTCCAAATTCTCCATCCAATAAAAGAGAACAAACTTGCATCCTTTCTTGGATCATGGTTCAAATTCCGGAGTAATTCCACATTTTGTATAAGTGAGTTGAGCATTAGAATGTTACCTTAAGGAGATTGAAGAGGTGTGTGCTGCCATACTTCCCTGCTAACTCTACACTGGAATAGGAGATGATTAACATCCTCTGGTGCTTCTCCACAGCTCTGACATGTATCATCTATAGTCACCTTACGTTTCTTCAGATTATCTGCAGTAGGTAATGCATTATGAACTGCCCTCCACCAAAAATTCTTGATCTTTGGTGGTGCATTTTGCTTCCATATATTGGTAAACAAATTTGTTGCAGAAGCTAAATTCAAAGGTGATATGTCATGTTGAGGTGGAGATAATTGACGGATTAGATAATAACCTAACTTGACAGAATAGTTACCATTCTTGGTGAACAGCCAGGACATTGCATCTTCAACTCCAGTGATTGAAGGCCTGATAGTTCGAATATAAGGAACATCTTCAGGGTTGATTAATTGGGCAAGACGTTCTTCATTCCAATTGCCATCTGTAATCAAGTCACTAACTTTCAGATTAGGATAAACAGAGGCTCCTGGACCGTTAGCTGGGCGAGAGGGATTTAATGGTAACCAATTGTCTTTCAAGACTTTAATATTGTGACCATTCCCTACTAAATATTTTAATCCATGAGAAAGAAGCTTAGCACCTTGAAGGATACTCTTCCACGCATAGCTTGAGTGGTTTGTGGCTTCAGTTTCCAAGAGACTTTGTTTAGGGAAGTACTTTGCTTTAAAAATTCTTGCAATAAGCGAATGCGGGTTTTGCAAGATCCTCCAACCCTGTTTCGCTAACAAGGCTATATTGAAGTCCTTAAGATCCCTGATTGCTAAACCGCCAAGCTTCTTAGGCTCATTGAGTTTTGTCCAGGCTATCCATGGAATTTTATGCTTATCTTTAGTGCTTGACCACCAGAACCGCCGTATAGCGCTTGTAATCTGATAAATAAGCCGCATGGGAAGGAGGAAGCATGACATACTGTAAGTTGGAATGACAGTAATGATTGACTTGAGAAGCACTTCCTTTCTTGCAGGTGGAAGAAGCTTATTGTACCAATTATCCAACTTTTGTTCCATTCTATGAGCAATAAAAGAGAAAGCATTGGTCTTATTTCGGCCTACAAACTCTGGCAAGCCTAAGTATCTGCCAAAACCTTCCGTTTTATAAATTCCCAGTATTGTAGTGAGTTGTTTGCGCACTTGAGAATCTATTCCTTGGCTAAAAAGAACAGCTGATTTCTGAAAATTTACAGCACCTGAAGCTATAAAGAACACCTGAAGCTTGCTCATATTGCTGAAGGATATTGATCAATGAGTGGCATTCCTCTTCATTTGCCTTGCATAACACCAAAGAGTCATCTGCAAAAAGCAAGTGTGAGATTGCTGGCCCATTCCTGCTAGCTTTAAATCCATGTAACTGTTTTTTCTAATAGAGGCTTGGATTAAAGCAGATAGACCTTTAGTACATATCAAATATAAGTATGACGATATAGGGTCACCTTGACGGATGCCTCTCTGAGGAGAAATATTGCCAACATGATGACCATTAATGAGTACAGAATATTTGACTGTTGTGATGCATTCCATCATCCATTTACGCCAAGTGTCCGAGAATCCCATTTTCGCCATTACTGCCTCAAAGAAATGCCACTCGAGCTTATCAAAAGCTTTTGTAATATCCAACTTTGCAGCTACAAAAGGAGTAACACTTTTTTTTAGTCTGAAGTGAATGAATCAGCTCATGGGCAATGAGAATGTTGTCCGTAATAAACCGCCCGGGAATGAATGCGGATTGATTATCAGAGATAATAGAGTTCAACCATGGCTTAAGCCTTTCAGATAAAGCTTTTGATAAAATTTTATAAGCCACATTGGCTAAACTGATTGGTCTATAATCTTTCACATCCATAGGATGATCTATTTTCTGGATCAAGCATATGTAAGTATGGTTCATTTCAGAATCAATCTTGCCTGTCTCAAAAAAAGATTGAGCAAATTTAAGCACACCTGAGCGGATAGTAGACCAATGGTCTTGATAAAAGCCGGGATTAAGACCGTCTGGTCCTGGAGCTTTGTCTCTTGCCATATTGAATGTCGCTTGATATAACTCCTCTTCCGTAAAAGGACAAATTAAAGCTGCATTCATTTCCTAAGTAACTCGTGGCCTGATGTTGTTGACCACTATATCTATAGCCTCTGTCGAATCAGATTTATACAGATGCTCAAAGTAATCGACAATCACCTTATGTATCTCTTCTTCATTACTTCTTATTTGCCCAGAATTGTCCATGATTGCATTGATTCGGTTATAACTCCGTCTTTGCTTGGTTTTGGCATGGAAGAGTCTTGTGTTCTTATCACCAGCACGGAGCCACAGAATTCTACTTTTGGTTTTCCAATACTCCTCTTCCATCCTGTAATGAAAAGCAAGCTCAGATTTTAAAGATTGTATCTTAGCAAAATCAAGAGGTTTGGCTTCATACGCTTTCTCGATTTGATGCTTCAGACTATGAATCTTTCTCTCCGTGTTTGTAAATTTCTGGTTTTCCATTTAGAACAACAAGATCTGCATTTTTACAAGGCTAAATGGAACTTATTTCCAGGTAAATTCTGACATTCAAAGAGCCAGGTGTTCTGCATATCCTTTTTGAGCTCATCATTAAATCTCCATCGATTGTCATATCTGAATGTAGAGTAGCCCTTCCATTTGCGGTCTCCTGTGTGCACTAAGAGGGGCCGATGATCTGATCCAATCCACTCTAAAAGCTGTACATAAGCTTTGGGGTATATATCTAATCAGTCCGCTGAAGCCACAACACGATCAATCCTAGTTTGGATAGCATGTGAATATCGTTGCCCAGCCCATGTATATTTACCCCCCATCGTTTTAATATTATGTAGTCCAGAAACAGAGAGCATCCTTCTAAACAGATTGAACGAAGCTTCACTCCTCTTAGGACCTCCCATCTTTTCATCATTACTCTTAACATCATTAAAGTCACCGAGTACTAACCTTGGTTTGCTTCTGTACATTCCCATATCAGCCTAAAAGATCATTTTCTCCCACATAGCGTTGCGATGACGTTGATTTGGGTCTCCATAGATGTAGGTGAGAAAAAAGGATGGACTACCAGGCTTGGATATGTACATGTCCGTGTAGTTTAAGGAGGGTGTATGCACAAAGTCAATATTTACAGTGTTGTTCCAAAAATTAGCCAGTCCTCCACTAAGACCGTCTGATGGAAGCCCAAAATTGTGAGGAAAGCCGAGGTCATTACACAGACTATTAACATATGTATAACCGTTTTTTAGTTTTAGTGAGGAACATAACATCAGGTTTAGAAGACTTCCTGATGTCTTTGATATATGGAATTGTCAAGGGGTTCCTCGTAAGCCCTTGACAATTCCAATGTAGTATCTTCATTTTGGTGGGGGTGGCTTCGGGGTTGCCACCTCCCCTTTAGCCAATGTAGAAACAGGGTCTTGTGCTTTCCGCCGGGTAGTTACCAATCCTTCCACAGCAGTAGCTTGAGTGGTTTTCTGTTTTGATGGAGTGGGCTGATCTAGAAAATCTGTGTCTGAGATTTTCCTCTTAGAACTTCTTTCAGCAACAATCATAGGGATATCTTGAGTAACTCCTAGTTGACACAGATCAGTATTCATAGAAACTTGTTGGTGAGGAGGAGTGTCATGTAAGATCCTTGGCTGGCTAGGAGCTGTGATCATAGGGCCTAGCTGACGGGATGGCGAAGTGCGTTGCGTACGAGATGATTCTCCAATTTCTGTGGTAGAGGTAGATGAATGAGATTGCAGGAGACTAGGCCCAGCCGAAGGTACAGAGCTATAGCCTAGATCTTCACAAAGTTGCATTATGTGTGATAGATGACTATCTTGAATTTGCGAATGCGTACAATCCTCCGAGCCATGCTTAAGGCTTCCACAATTTAGGCAGAAATTTTTCCAAACCTTGGTATCGAAATTCTAACTCAATTGGATCACCAACTCTCATAATTTGGACTTTACGAGCTAGAGTGATACAATTATCCACATCAAACAACACCTTGATCCACACATGTGCAGGACGAGTAGCAGTTGGCTGCAGAATCTGAACTTCTTCTACTTGCCCCAAGTTCGAACCAATACTCTTAACAATTTGATGTCGTCGATAAACGTTCGGAAGCTGAAAGATTTTGATCCAAAACGGAATTTTGCGAAGATAAGTTGGGGATTCCATTCGCTGCCCACGATCGATGACTACCATCCACCCCTTAAAGGTATAAGGACCATTCTCTAAGACAGTGAGTAGATGATGTTCAGTATCGAAGTAGAAATTAACAGTTCCATCATCGTTCACCTGTCCTTCAATTTTACCCTCAAGATGCCACGCCTTTGGAAGAGTGTTCTTCATAGCGTCTAGGTTTTGGTGTTTGTGATTGAGCCCTTTAACCACCAAACAGAGTCTATGGTCCTTCTCAAATTGTTGCTGCGCCTCTTGATGAACCACCCAAGCTTTTTGGTCAGCACCAATCTTCAATTGTTGAAAAGATCTCCAAAGTTCCTCCTCATATTTCATCAGGATAGATGAAATTAGTGGTTAGATGCGTGAGAGAAAGTGATAGAGATCAAGAAACAGAAGATTTTAGACCAGATTGGACTGAAATTTGATCGAAATTAGGCAAACCTAGAACAGGGAGAAGCTTCCCATCGAACTTTTATGCATTTTTATTCTTTGGAAATAGATAAATTATTGAAAATACAAAACTTCAAAATGAAGGGATGCAATGAAGTGTGGGTATTTTATTTGACAATACTTTGGAAAATTTATTTTTGTAATCTTTGTTGTGTCACATATAGTAGCTTTAATATGATATTACAAGTAATTAACTTAAAAATAATATTAAAATCAAATTCAGAAATTTCAAATAAACATTATATATTGCAAAGGTTATGGAAACTTATTTATGATATTATACTAAGTCATAAATAGATAAACATTATTTCAAATAAACTTATTTATGACACCACAACCAATATCTCTCTTCCTCCTTTTGCTCTTGATACCTTAAAAGAATCAAAATCTCTCACATGTTTTTGAAGGTTTAACTAAACATTTGTTGGATTTCTACATAGTATATCTTAGTTTGGATTGATATGTTTCGTTAGATGTATAAATGTTAGATATACCAACCGTAATAGCTCAGTCTGCTCAAATGTTTGCCCCTTTCAAGACCAGAGAAGAATGCAATGCCGCCAAAATTTAAATATTTTGGATTTCAAACAACAAAAATTTATTTGCAAGTATATTTAACTAGATAAATATTAATTAGATAAATTATACAACCTCTTTCTTTCAAATAATTAAATAATTTTACGTATTTTCTTGCCAATACAATTGCAAAATAACTAGTTATCTAGATTATACAATATCAGATTCGACTTGTAACACCTTAGCTTGGAGAATGGGGACTTCATAACTTAGTGGAAGTTTTATACTTATAATTTCTCTAAATATAAATTTTTGGTATACATTACCAACATCAGATATTATTTCCATGTATTATTAGTGAGACCTTTCTTCTTAAAAATGATGCTAAAACCAATAAAAACACTTGATGCAACAAATGTTTAATGTAAGAAATCCAAAAGGATCATCATAATCATATATTCACATGTAGTTATCTAGATAAATTCCACATATTGATTGAATATTTACTCTTAACTAGATAAATGTTTAATAGTGCAGATGATAGTTTAACATTAATGCACTGTTTTAAATGTAGTGGCAGTATTTTTTCATTTAAAAAAAAAAAACATATGTGAGTAACATTTAATATTTAAAACTTTTGAAAGTGAAAATTGTACAAGAGCGACTTTGGTAATGACCAATAGAAGATGAGCTTTTTTGTTTTTTATTATAGTGCTATGGCTTGAAACGATTCGAAATAATTGCATAATAAAGGATTATTATTTAAAACTAGGTCATTAATCCCTGCTACGTAGGAGTTTGTTTGTATCAATTATTTTAATATAAGTTTGGGTTTAGTAATCATTTAAATAATTATATATCCTACTATATTATTTGGAAAGTACATTTTAAAATGTAACCTTAATTTTTGTAACTAATTACATGACAATGTCATTAGAAAAATTTAATCAAAAATAAAATCCTTTAATAACATCATTAAGGTTACCAAAATCATTTAACGAAAATATTCATTTCTTAATTATAGGGCTTATTGGATCTAAAGACGGGTCATCAAAGATTTCCTAAACTGAAGCAAAATATACCGAATATTCAAATATTTATCTGTTACCAAATTATAAACAAATAAGTTCGTAAAACAATTTAATATTTTATATACGAAATCAATTAAATCTTAATCACATAAAAATTAGCACAAGAAAAAAAGTATTCAACAATTAAAAAATTATCAAATCTCTGTGTTATATAAGTTTTGATACTATATTCGAATAAAGTGTAATATACCTTTTCAATTTGTATTCTTTAACTAATTTAAGCTAACTAATATATTTGTTTTTTGGTGGATTTAGGTAAAAGTGCATTCGGGTCATATGGTACATTCCGCTATTAAATATATATGGTGCACTCCTATGTTATTAGCTAAAATTTTTAGATTATAATTCAGAGTCATATCATAAATAAAATTAATATCAATAAAATAAATGGCTTTTTGGCAAGACGGATTTGGAGGGACGGGTTTTTGATTCAACATTAATAAAAAAGTAAAATATAATTAATCCACCGTTTCAATACGGGTTAAATCTTTAATTTATTATTTTTAAGACCATTAATATTAAACATATCAAATCATCCTAATTTAGAAAAGGTTATATAAAACCAAAAATGTTATGTGGTATGTATAATGTTACTATATATAAAATTTAACTATAAAATTTAAATATATTAGAGAATGATACAATTTGCAAAATTTTTATATATAATAAATAATTCTTGAATTTTAAAAATTACTACTTTTAAAAAAAATCACGGGACGGGTAAAGAAATTACAGAACGGGTTTTATTTTGGAATGTATTTGAATCAATATTTATAAAATTTTAAAATATTATTAATATGCTATTTTAGTAAGAGTTAAAACTTCAGTTTTTTAACAATTGTCTCATAAATTCGTGGTATAGCGTTACTTAATAACAATTATAAACTGTAAAATATAAATATTTTATAAAAATAAAATTTGCAAGTTTTAATATATATTACCTTTAAAAAATAAATCGTCCCGCGGTATACGGCGGGTTAAAATCTAGTTGATATATAGTAATGCAAAAGTACTATAATCTTTTATTTTTGATTTTTTTTAACATAAGTTTTCTTTTATTTTTATTCTTTGGATCATTTGTGTTGTTTATAAATTTGTTTCATGTCAAGTTTAATATCGTCTCAACAGTGTTTAATTTACAAACATACTAAAGTGAATTCATCTTCCAAAAAGAAATTCTTAGTCAACACACTATTTATAGTTATGAATACGAAAAAGGTTATTTTTCCCTTACGCTTACTGCACCTAACGCTCTTTATTCTTAATAAATATTAAATTTATTTTTTATGTTAAAGATTAATCTGTTCACTCATTTTTACTAAAATATGTAAAAATGTTTCCAAAACTTTTAATGATTGTTATGAAGAATTTGAACAATTATAGATGGAAATAATGTAGCTCATTGTTTAGCTTCATCCATTACATTATGCCATTGAAAATTATAATCAAGCATTAAAAAAAGCCTCTGCCTTCAACTATGTTTTTATATCACTCCCTTTACCGGACTGTGATCCAATTCCCGCCTACAGACCAATCAAGGCTCGAACCACTAACTAAACTCCCAAATCTCTCTACCGGAGAATCCAATGACGTGTGTGAATCCGATGTATAAGATTCCCAATCATGAAACTCAAAAGGACACTTTGGACATGAATACTTTTTCATCTTCCTTAACCTTCACAACAAAGTCTTCTCGGTGATCATCTTGATCAAAATCAACGGCTACAAACAAATTGTTTAAAATCATTTCAGTCGTTCATATTTCCTTAGAATCTTTAACAAAACACTTCTACACAAAATCTTTAACAACAACCTGTCTTTTGCAACCCTCAATTTGGTCCCAAATCAGTCGCAAACAAGGGTTTTCTGACTTTGTAACCGGTCGCTAATTAAATTGGTCGCAACATGGTCGCTTATTTACGACCATTATCATACCGCGATTTGCATTCGCACATAAGGGGTGATTGGAAGGGACTTTAAAAACTTTTGATTTAATTTCAAGTCTTAAAAGCCAAAAATCAACCAATCACACTTTTAAGGCTTTATTTATTTTAAAAGTTTTTAACATCTAACTGCTTACTTTTTTCATTTCACTTTCAATTTTTCAAAGCCACAAATATGAGACCTTTTAAAGTGTATAAAATAAATAATTAAATGAAATCTATATTTTCCTTTTTCTTCTTCCCCATGATAAATAAAACATCAATTTTTAATCTATGAGTAATTTATCTCAAAAATATTTTGATTAATAACAATAAACTTTTTATTTCTGTTCTTGTAAGATCCATTTTTTTTTTTTTTTTTGCATGAACAACTATCAAAAGTCATTATCAATTGCGTGAGAGTGATGATTCTTTGATCCAAAAATCACACCAGATCTTTATATGGATTTTCTTATTATTATTTGTTGAGAATATTTATCATTTATTTATTTATTAATTTAATATTTTTTGTACAACTTTATTATTTATAAATTTATTTTGTCCATATATATACCAAACAAACTCTTTTTTAGCATAATTTCTATTTCTAAAAAATTATATAATAAAAATAAAAGATATAGTTTTTACTGTCTATTTCTTACTAATCATACTTTAACAACCAAAGTTTCTATAGTTAAAGTCTCTACAGCCAAATTCTCTACAATGAAAGTTCTTAGAAGAAAAGTCTCTACAGCAAAAATTAACAGTCGTTACCAATCGGCTCCATAAGCGACTGATATTTGATTATTCGAGGAAGTTGCAGAATTCTGACTAAAACGCAACGCGGCTCACTTAGAGACAGTTTTGAGACAAAAATTGTCGGTCTCAAGTGGCAACTGATTTGGGACTAAACAACAGTCGGAGTTACGCGACCAGTTAAAGACTACTATTTCGTGGGTGAAAAACAAAATGTAGTCCCACTTTAGTCGCAATATCTGTACTATTTAGTTACAATTTAGTCGCAATGAGTCTTTTGCGGTTGTGACTAAAGTAAGACTCTTTGTTCTACTGTCTTTGTTACCGAACCTAAACATGATTAGATTTTGAATTGAGAAGCTATTAGTACTAAACAAAGAGGGTTAAAAACATGGAACAAGTTAACATTCATAAAATCATCCACTCATACAATATATTATTATCCTAAATAAGTTTTCAACAAAAGATAAGTTTTTCAACGAAACCATTAGAAAATCAAGTTCAATGGTAAGAAGAAGAGTTAGACAAATTAGCTGAAGTGGAGGCTAATGGAGTGGTCCCTAATCTGGTGTCTTCTGGGGTGTCTGTGGTGGTTGGAAATGTGCATGGAGTTGGGATGTCTGGCTCGGTGCCTGTGGTGGTTGGTCGGAGGGGTGATTCTTGTCCTGTAGACAAAAAAGCAGCCAACTTAGGGTTTTTTTCCTTCATGAAGAGGAGAAGCTTCTCCATCCGAGATTGATATTGTTGGTGCTCCTCATCACGTTTTGCATTTTGAGCTTCATGTTTTGATATCTTCTTCCGCATCTGATCTTGAAGATCCACAATGGTTGATGTAGAAGAGCTCGCATAACACTCCTTTCTTTTTCTTTTGGTCAGTGTCTCCACAAGCGATCCAAGGCCATAAGGGTTGCCTTTGCCATCTGTATGAGTACACTAAAACAAAAAGACAAAGGCACATATAAAATGAATTAAATCATGAGTATCACAAAAAGAAAATCATCATTACTCTAAGCATCTATCGCTCATCAAACAAAGAGTAAGACAATCATAATTTCCAAGCAAACAAAGACGAGCATTCTAAGTATAATAAAAACAGAAATGAGTTACCTTTAGAAAGATCTCATTCTTTTCTTCAAGGCTGAGTGTACGATGACTTGAACACTGAGAGGAATTATCAGAAGTTTGAGGACCATCCTCCTCTATTTCAGACATCCTCTCTTCAAGGCTCTCCGCATATCCCTCACCAACTTGTTGAGATTTTTGATCCACAAAAGATTCATCAGCCCTAGTATGTGTTTCAATAAAAACTTCCCCAAGTGAGACAAATCGCTTCAAACGTTACTCCTACAATGAAAATAAAAGAGATTAAAATCATGGAAGAAATATTAGATAATCTATTAAGTGAATCGTTTGGATGATAAGAGAAGTTTTACCATCTCTTAATGAACTTGCATAAACGATTTCCGACCAGCTACATGTTTGTGCACTCCAAGACCTCCACGAGTAGAGTTTCTAAATTGTGAAGCATTCTCACTCTTGTCAATAGCATCTTCAGTGTTCCAATGCTCCCACATCCGAGCCCAAAGTTTATCTCGAATCCATGGTGGTTGTATACCACTCTTCTTTCCTTGATTGACAATCCCTTTCATCCGCTTCTTGGCTATAACCAAGAATCCTTCTTTAACGAGCTCAGTAATCCCACCATCCCAATTATACTTCTGCTACAAAACAAGTAGGTAAGTTAGCAAAGATACTTTATATATACAATAACAGAATGAAAGGTATATATGATATTACCGCAAATTTCCTGAAGTATCTCTCTTGAATGTGTATTGGTGTAACCTTCTAACTGAAGTAAGGCCTATCAAACTTCCTCCGAAATGTTCCAGCAATCACTCTAGACAGCTTACCCTTGTGCCGGTTAAACCTGTAACAAAAGACAAACTATTAAGTTGATATCACAATAGACAATGCAAAAATAACTCGTAAGTATACAAACTACAAAGACTTTTAGTATATGCAACCAACAAAGAATTAGCAACTTAACTAAAAACACTCTCAAAACAAATGGTCAAACACAAACACAACTGGTTTCTGAGCTCAATCACCAATGCAAAATGAAATCTATAAAAGGAGAAAAAGATAGAAATTTCCAGAGAGTCTCGATCCCATGGATATGGTTTTCAAACAGAAGTGGAAGCTGTTCTCGACCTGGAAGGGCTAGTAACGAAACCAACAGCTCTTGATAATCCACTCGAACCTATATCTGGATTTTTACCATGGAAGACACGGACACCGGAGGACGATTCGCGACCTTGACCTCTATTTGATTTTCCCTTACCAACAACCATAAATCTAGAAACCCTAGATTGAATTGAAGATTGAGGGTGTTCTGATAAAATGAGAAGAGGAGAGAGGTGAGAGCGTTTAAGCATAAACCCTAAATTACTTTCATTGTGATTCTAACATCGACGCTACTTTCTCGGGCACCATTTTCGAGGACAGCTTCCCAATCAAACTTTCCGACGCCGGTGGAGCTCTTGCTCACCGGCGTCGGGAGATCCCAAGTCGCTTCAATCTCTATTATCTTTGCATCACTTTTGTAACCCTTTTAAGCTTTTCTCTCCATCTTCCCGAACACCACATCAACCTTCCATTAAATCCATCTTCGATTCTCGGAGATCACTTAACCATACCCTTCAACGTTGCTTCACTCCGTCGATCTACTCCAGTGGCCACTGTCGACGATTATTACCCCGCCCTAGTGCTAACGAGATCTCTCACTTCCGAATCTGCAGTTCCTCAACCCAAATGGTACCGTCACTCGTTGATCTTGAGTCTCTGGACCACTTTTGTGCCACAACCTCCGGTGAAGCTTCATTCCACTCTGATCTTCAATTTGCCGAAGTCCTGCCGCCACAGTCACCAACTCTTCATCGCAGCCAGAGAGACACTAGGGTTCCTGTTATTGGGCCTCCCCCATTTCAGCCCATTTCTCTCTTGGCCCATTGTCATAAGTGACGGCCCACCTCCTTTATCCATTAGGCCCAGGTTTTGGCTAAACTTTCCCTTGTTCTTTATCTGCCAACGTTTGTGTCGATTGCTCAAAATAATTGTTAGATGTCAATTAATCCATAATCAATCATCGTTGCTTTGCTGGTACATACCTTCTTTGAGAACCTGGTTACCAAAGTCACCTAGGGATTCTACTCTTGTTTCTAGATCCCTTTATCGAAGCCATTTGCAAAGGTTGAGAAAGTGCGGCATTATGGTCCCGTCACCAAGGTGCGGTGATTACCGCAACTTTCTCACCTTCCAATCACCGAGTTCTCTCTTGTGAAATCTATCAATTTCAGTGATAAACTCCTTATGCTCATGAAAACCTTGAAGCTCAGGTCTGGTAATCTTCTACTTGTGTTAAACCAAAGACTAACTTTGTGTGACATTCTTAATCTCCATAGTCAAGGACATTATGCGAGAGAGAATCCACCTGTTTTGTTGCAGTTTCACATATATCTCTTGCGAACCCTGGTTATTGCTTCAGCGATTTTTTTGAGTTTGACTACAGACCCTTACTCCTTCTCAACATCATTATGTCTTGTGACAATGACCAATCTTCCACTTCCCGGATCGACCGAGGTTGTGTCTCCGATTTACCTTCTTCTCGCATGTGGCATTGTGTTTTACAACTCTTGTCTCCGAGCTAGCATGGTTTTATCATCGGACTATTGTACTTCTATCTTTATTGCTTTTATCTTTGTTGTACTAAACTCTGAGAATGATATTCTCCTAAGCTTTGTACTAAGTTTGAGTGATTGAATGAAACCAAAGCTTATTGACAAAAAAAAAGAAAGATTGAAAGAGGAGAAGAAGAATCAATACAAAGAAAAAATCGAGACTTTATAATTTATTTATTAAAAAAGTGGAGTCTCAATTTAGTCGAAAAAGTGTTGCAAAGTAAATTGTTTGGAGGGAATATTGAGCGCCTAAATACTTAGGCAAAAAATTGGTGAAATTGATTGAACTTAAGAAACAGTCACAACTTAATTGAAAGATTAGTCGGACTTTAATCACAAAAAAGAAAGTAATTAGTCACAAAATAAGTCGGATATAGGTCAAGAGTGACTATTTTGTGACCAAATATAATACGTCACAAGACAAATGTTTGTATTCCATATGAGTCTGATCCATAAATCATTGATTCTCAATAATTTAGTACTATATAGTACATATATAAATGTTAGGTTTGTAAATATTTTGCTTTCATAACTTATTGATATGTTGCGTTTTTGGTGTCTTAAGTCCCTTAGTTTTGAGTCGTTTGTCGTGTCATAGTCCGTTTTTTGCGTCTTTTCGGTTGTGTCTTGAGTCATTTGCAGGTTTTAGGTGTTTAAGCGGGATAAGATGCTTACGGGACTTATTGGGCTCATTTGGACCAGAAACGATGGCAAGAATCGACAAATCGGGGTCCGCAACTCCGGATCGATCGATCCGAGGAGGGGATCGATCGATCCACCACTTATTGTCGAAGACAAATCATCCGCGAGCGAGTCATCTAACGAAGAAACTCACCTGCCAGCTCGGGATCGATCGATTATTAAACACGTAACATTTGATATAGATTAGGGATTTTTGAATGTTTAGTTTGTAAACATTGGAATTGAAGAGATTGATTATATTCTTATAACTAATATCGATCAAATCAAACTATTAACGTATAAGAAAACTTGCAAACACACCTCACAATACAAATTTTGAAATGTAAGACTCGAGCGTCCGTAATACGTAGCTTAACTGTAGCAAAAGTGCAATGTTTTTGCGACTATGTTTTTTTCTCGCTAAGTCGTTGGCAAAAAGTCGCTGATTTGAGATTGTTTTGCGACCAGTTTATTGTTTCGTTAATAAGCGACGGCTTTGCATTCATTTTAACTGCAGTCGTTAGTCAGTCGCAAAGGGGTCACAAAAACGTCGGTTTAGTTTGCGACCGAAAATAATGTCACAACAAAGAGTCCCAAAAGGCAGGTTTTCTTGTACCGCACTATCTCAGGGCAATCACCGAGTGATTCCAACACCAATTTCTCGTTCGAAAGCGAAGCGGTGCCGTATGAATCGGTCAACTTCATGGACATAAGAGTTGGGAAGTTGCTGGAGAATCTAGTATTTGTTGCTATACTGACAGTTGAGAAAGTTCTGAATCCGATTATTTCTCCTTGAAACCACTCTGATATGGTTCCCTTTAATATAACATGTCGATTTGAAATCTATACATATTAACCCATCCGTTGTTAGATGAAACAACCCGACCCATTTTTTTTTTTTAAATATAATTAAATATTCCCATAAATATCTAATTAAACCAACCAATAACATAATAATTAAACCGCAAGTCAAAAATACTATTTTTATGAATAAATAAATAATTCGACCAACAAAACCAAGAATAACTGACAATCCTAACCGGGTTCCAATAACCAAAAACACCAAAAATAAAACAAACGAGTTCCTACATCATCCTCTCTTCCTTGCCATGATTCCACGATCACACTTTATCTTTACCTGCATCAACAACAAAATGAGATGCGTAAGTATTATCATAAATACTTAGTGAGGCGATCCTCCCATCTACGAGCTATACACACAAGCAAATACAAAGGTATAATCACGAATACAATACAAACAAACCAGTCATTGAACAATTCACCCAAAACACATTCACCACACCTACATATCATCACACAAAACAAATCACACAACCCAATCGCTCAGATAATCTCATGGTCACGCACTCACCTCAACAAATTGATTCCAATAGCAATTAAACCCAGGAGAGACTCTCCTTGCGTCCAAAAAAGTCCAGAAACGTCCTACAACAAGTCCACAACCAAAAGCAACCTTGAAGCAAACTGGACAGGAAAAACCAGAAACAAGCAGTCTCAAAGACGAAACCCTAAAATACAAGCTAACCGTTAACTATTCAATCGCTCCGGTGAACTCCTAGCTGCAGACGTCACAAAGCTGCCCACAAAATCTCGTGCCAATCGGAAAACAGACGAGACCACGATCTCAGTTTCAATCTCCGCTGGTCCTAATTCGCGTCTGAGAAAACGTGTCTTACGAAACTGCGAATAACTCAACCAATTTTAATCTAAATCCAATTCTATAAACTGGAGAATAACGATAAAGGACTTGGAAATAACTCTACCAAATTTGGTTACCTTTTACCACGATTTGATTTGACGAAACTGATTTCTCCCAAACCCTAACGATTCTGCTCCTTCTCCTTTTCTCCTTTATAAAACGAAAAGTAGCTAACTAAAGCCCTAATTTCGAGTTTCCTTCTTTCATAGGCACACTCTACGGTTTCCAATTAACCCAAACAATTAAACCGGATAATTTAAAAACAAACCCTAACCGATTTTCTGGTTCACGGGCGTTACATTTGATGTTTATCATTACTTTAATCTCGATTAAAACCAAGTATGAAAGTATTTTGATGGAAGGGGAGGATGTTGAAGGTAAGCTCTATCTTTCTTGTTTTTTAAGAATATGACGTTTGCTCTTTCTGTGTTCCGTTCTAAATTATAAATAGCTATTTATACATAAAACTAATACTTTAATTTATAGAGTCATTATTAACATGTTTCTTCTCATTTAAACTCAAACGTTAATCACGTTGACATTAACTTATTTAAATTCAGAATAATGGAGTCAAACTTATCCATAGGTTTATGGAGTTATGTTTGGTTAAAGTTAGTAAGTTTAAATTTATTCTCTTTTCAACCACATAATAACAAATGTTTTACATTGAAAAAGATGGAGAGAATGAAGAAGAAAATGACAAGACAGAGGAAGGGGAAGAAGAAGAAGAGTATAATAAAGGTAGAACGGTGATAGTAACGACGACCATAATCATAAAAATTTGACAATAAAGATAACAAAAATGAATATGAAGAGTATATAAAGACATGTGTTGGCAACAATTTGAATATGAAAAATGAATTATTTTTGAATGGTAATTTAAAATATTTAGAGACCAACACATTATAATTATATAAGATTATATTTGATAACTATCATCATTTAAATATAATTTTTACCAACATATATCAAGTAATTAACACCACGAGTAATGTGGGCTAAAAATTTAGGAGTCAAGTCGATATGGTGTTTCCCATTCATTAGAAGGAGAAACAATATTTTATTGGATTAATAAAGTTGTATTTTTGGAAATATCTATCTCTTAAAAACTTTTGCAAAGAGTAATTATGGGAAGTCCAAAGTTGTTTTGCTTATAGGGCTGAGTTAAATTAATCGATGGTTCTGAAGCCAATTTCCCTTTGTTCTAGCACATGTTTTTCTACTCCAGCTAGTATTTACTTTTTGTTTGTTGTTCGAATTCCACCAAAATCTTACTAATGCACTAGGAAAGCTGCTACCATAGAAACAATATTATATATATAGGCAAAATTACTAACATGGAAACAATATTAGATGTATATAGGCAAAGCTGCTACCATGGACTTTGTAGGAATCTCTTTACTATTTTTTAAGAAAACAATTGTCGACCATCTATTAATTCAATCTTGTAATCTGTTTTTGACAAATGCAAAAATATCAATAGTTTATTAAACGAAGTTTTCCAGTTCATGAATTACAAAGTAAATAAGTATCAAATGACAAGCATGTCTTTGATTTGGCTCAAAGCTAATAGAGTAATAGTATAACAAACAAAATTCAATTAGACTAGTTCGTAATTTGTTTTCTATTTAGTCAACGGTTCGTAAGATTTTACATGTAATTACTTAAGAGATGTTGACTTTAACTATTTCTCTTTTTTTTGTTGATTTAAAATTTTAAATGGGTAACTTTTAAATATGGAATTTAATTATAATATTACTAAGTTATATATAGTATGCAAATTTTATTGATGAGCCTTAAAGTTAATAATCTGAGGAGTAAAAATTGAATGATACATTGAAAATCTAAATTTTAATACATAGTGAGACATGAATTGAGATGGAACAAAAAAAGACAATGAGACTAAAAAGATACAATTTTCTTTGATTCCTCAACATCAATATACTTTGCTCAAATATTTGTCAAGTAAATTGTCGACAATAACTTGATAAGCTCTTTTACTTGGATGATAGCTATCCCAAAATATATAAGCTGAAGAGTTAGAACACGTAAATTGGTTCAATGAGTTACATAAATAGGAGATCGTGAGCAGTCCTTTACCGCAACATCCTCTATCAGCCACTTCAAAACCTGAAACAAAATGAGATAATGTGAATAAATTTAGTTTAAAATAGATAATAAAAATGAATTATAAGATAAATATGTTAGATGGACCTACCGTATTTTTTAGGGTGTTGGATCATGTCGAAAAGAGTATCATAAACATTAATGTAAAGGATAACACCATCCAACTCTTTATCTAAAGAATCTAGTGCTGGAGAAAGTCTTGCGTTGAATTGTTTTGCCATGTTGTTTAGAGGTTGATTACATCCTCTTGTAAAAAAACCTCCAAAAACTGTTCTTTGGAGTGGAACACAACCAACAGGGACTGCACTAAACACTCCAATTTTTTGAGCTCCAAGCTTGTGTAATTCCTAATTATTAATTATAGATAAGATAAAGTAGTTAGTAGATATAACAATATACTATTGATATATATATATATATATATATATTTAACTACAAATAAAGTACTTACTCTCACGAAATGAACAGCAGAGTCAGCCAAGAAATTGGCATAAGAGGTACGATCATATCTATGAGCTTGAGCTAAATAAGTGTGAGCAAGGTCATTGCTACTAGACACCACAAGAAAGAAACTATGTTCCAAGATATCTTTTGCTTTTTCTTCTCCGAAATGCCTCTTGATCTTTGATATATATTCTTTGAAATATATGAGTTGATCCCACACTGATATCACTGACTACAAAAATAAACATAAATGTAAGAATAAAGAATCACCCATGAAAAGAACTAATGATCGTGATAGAAAAACATAAGATATATTGTACCATAATTTTTGCTGTCAATGGATCATAACCAGTTCCTCCTGATGCAAATGTTACACCTTTAAGAAGATCCTCTGGCTTCAAATATGGATTCATATATGCTGGTAATGTCTTAGCCAATCCTATTTTTTCCGCTAAATTATTTTTAAACATACTTATCAGAACATATAAATAGTTATAATCTATAATTTTCTAAAATATAAAAAAAATGACTCAAATGGTTACCAATAAGATCAGAAGGAACTCTTCCATCAGAAAATCTTCCAGTGGCAAAGCCTCCAGGATAATCTTTACCGTATGGAGGGAAGTTACATTTAAGAAGAGTGGGAAGATTATTGTTATTTCCTGTATCCATTATTGAATCTCCAAAAACTATTAGGGCCGGGATCGTTGCGTTTTTCCCTTGTTTGACTGCATTAGCTTCAACGACGATTAAAACCAAAGTGAGCCATATAATTTGAATCTTCATCTTCTTCTTTGGTTTGCAACTTTTCTGCTCGAGATTGGCTTGTATTTTACATTCAAAGACATGTCTACATATATACATGGTTAAACTATGACTTCGTTTCGTTTGGTTGTACTTCTAAAAATAACTCTTTCAAACAACAGTTGTTAGGTTCTATATATGAAATCTCTAATTAGTTGGAACGACAACAAAATTTAATAGTTATTTCTTACCAAAAGAAAATGGTAACAAAATGGTCTATCACGTGAATATACTATGTTTGGGATTTACACCAATTTCATAAATAAAACAGTTAATTAATTAAGACACAAAGAAAAGTGTAAGTAATATGGTAGTATAATTGAACACAATCTCTCAGAATATGGTAATATATATTATTTCAATTTTCTCTTTTGTCAACAGCACTCAATGGTAACTTAGTTGCTGCCAACCACACATTACGTTCGATTTCATGATTTGTTGCCTTGCCTAACAAAAAGAAAAGTAAAAACATTTACATAAAAAAAAATTGAAACGTTTTATAATGGTTAATAGATTCTTGAAAACTAATTCTCCACAATTTGTCTCAAACAATTAAAGATTTTAACCATGACTTTGTTTTTTGCTAAATGATTCTTGAATAAACATTTACAAAGTGCTATAAAAGGAAATTACCATTTGAAGTCTTCAATTTTCCAAATTTAATGTCAAAAAATAAAAATTTAGGAAAGCCGCTGGGGCAGCTCCCCAACACCTCCCTTCCTAGATCCGTCCCTTGGCCCAACTAGGTGATAACACTGTATTTTACTCTTAGGTATATGTTTATCATCATTTACCTTTGCATTTGCTCATTGTATCATATCATTTTGCACCATTTTAACTTATTTTGCATACTTAGGCATCTAAGATCATCTTGCATATGCATTGCATGTTTTGGTGTGTTTTCAGGTGCAGAAGGAGCTAAAAAGGACTCTACTCGATCCATTCACTCGATCCAGGCAGGTACAGAAGAGGCATCACTCTACTCGACCTCTTTACTCGATCTAGGATGCTACAAAGGAGGCTGTAGTTTACTCGACCCTCTTACTCGATCAAGGCAACCTAAGATGAAGCAGCAGATTGATCTACTCGCCCCTCCTACTCGATCCACTACTCGATCCATTTACTCGACCAAGGGTGACCATCTTTACAAGACTTGTTGAACTATCAAAGCGTCTTTGGATCCTCCTCATTCCCCACTCAACCAGACATTTGAGCATACGGATAGGAGAGGATGAAGCATCTACTCGACCAATTGATCACTTGGAGCATAGACACAAAGGCGCAAACTTTGCAGCACCCTCTTTACTCGATCCCCAAGATCGAGTATTCGCCCAAACCGCCTCAAGTCTCTTGTCTTCTAGTGAATCTAGGGTTTCCAACATTTTAGTATAAATAGATCACTTTGGGATTTGTCCAAAGGATCTATGCTTTATCTTTCAGTTTTTCTTTGTGTTTATGAATCTTGAAACCTTAATTACTCTTAATCTATTTCGTTTTTGCATTTAATTGTTTAAGTAAAGTTGCTTAGCTTGTTTAGATCTACATTTTGGTATGATTTTAGTAACTTCTGGGTTTGTGTTATTGAGAATGTTGCTTGAGTAGTGATTAGGAATCTTGAGGATGGATTAGATTAGGGTAATCTCTAGGTTAATTAGGTGGTTAGTGTTTAGGTTTATACCCTTCTGGATTCGCTTGGCCCCTATGCGATTATCGCTTGCTAATGTGGAGATTCGATCATAGACGTCCAGCGTCCAAAAGACGTTCAAATGGATGTCTGACCTACGAATTCCAGAGATTTGTAGACTCGACCAAGGGATTGGCTTGTCTGCCTATTGACTTTGGTTGATTGTTTCTTAAACCCCGTTCTTTCATGTTTCATCAACGAGAGTTGAGATTAGGAAGTGGTAGAGTTATGGGGGTCTCTGTCACGAGAGTGGATTGACCCGATTTTTGAATCTATCGTCATGGGTATCTACCTTTCGCCTATTAGCCATCTGATGAACCCTAGAGTTGCCCTTATCAATGAATCCATCCTTAGAACTTCTATTAGATTTATTTGTATCTCATGTTGATTGCACTTTTATTTACCTGTTATTTGTATCCCCTATTTGTATCCCCTGTTGATTGCATTTAGGTTATTTAATTTTGTTGTCTGTTGGTTCTACTCGACCCAATGATCGAGTAGGGCTCTTAAGTTCTCTTTCTTTCACTTGTTTGAATCCTGACCTAGGATTGTTACTAGAAACCCACCATCATTATAATCTGGCTTGACTTAGTTGTTTCTGTACACATCTTGATTGCTAGCAATACAGTGGACTGGATTGACACCCCCTATAGCTGCAACGACATGTTTGTGTTTTAGGGGAATTGAACTGAATTACACATTCACCATAAGCAGACCTGAAGCTATAAGACATATGTTGTGTCTTAGACTAAGGTTGATATTAAGTGTCTAAAAGGAGCAAAACATGGACTTAGAGTCCTTTAATAGCTTATAGCTTCGACTTTTCTTTATTACGTTATAAAAATCATTGTTGAACAGTAGGACATGTAACTACATACATGTAAGACCGTGAAAGGAAGTTCTGATGGGAAATTTGTTTAGGCTCATATAGTGAAAATTGTTTACATGAAACTGTAAGTGTATATGCAGCTATGGTTAGTGACGTAATTTATTGTGTGGTTCTTTTAAAAACTTTGGTTGACTATACTTTAGTTGTATGATATCTAACAGGGCAAAATATATGGAGACTTGTGTTGAAACTGTGGAATACATTATTTTTTTTGGAGTACCAATTTCAATCAAGAACGAGAAAAAGGTAAAAAAATTAATTGATGAGAGTTCTCTTGTATTATGAACAATTAATATCATAATCTAGGTAACAACTTGCTTTCCATGTTAAAATGAAGGAGAAAGAGATAAATGTGGATAGATTTGCGAGAAGCGAGATAGATATAGACAGTAATTCATTGCCGTGAGGAAGAAGAGATCATATTGTGACATTATAAGACAAGATTATATTATTAGATAAGGAAAAGAAAATGGAGAAAATAGTTATGACATGACCTTTGAAAGCAACATTTGGTTCATATATTTAGAGGTTTTTGGTATTAATGTCTTTAGGTTGAGTGGTGCGATATACATTCCAACGTTTTTATGTGTATTTTATCTAAGCTTCTTCAACCTGTTCGAAACTATTTTTCTTCTAAAGTTTTAAATCTGACAAGTCCGTATACACATCAAACGAACATCCAAACATACTTGGAATGATCTGAAATTTAGTAGGAGACGTGGAACTAAGTTTTGGTATAAAAGACATCGAATTTCGAGTTCAAAAGGTTAAATGAACAATATTGTTTCGGGTTGTTTATTTATAGGCTTATGGAGCTATGTTTCGTTAAGGTTAGTAAATTTAAATTTATTCTCTTTTCAAGCACATAATAACGAATGTTTTACGTTGAAGAAGATGGAGAGAATGAGGAAGAAAATGAGGAAAAAGACGAGACATGGGAAGGGGAAGAGGAAGAAGAAGAGAATAACAACGACGCAGACGGTGAAAGTAACGACTACCATGGTCATGAAAATTTGACAATAAAGATAACAAAAAGAAATATGAAGAGTATACAAAGACATGTGTTGGCAATAATTTGAATATGAAAAATGAATTTTTTTAAATGGTAATTTAAAAAATTTAGAAAACAACACATTATAATTTATACGATTATATTTAATAACTATCATCACTCAAATATAATTTTCACCAAAATATATCAAATAACTCCACGAGTAGCATGGGGTAAAAACTTAGGGGTCAAGTCGATATGGTGCTTATCCATTCATTAGAAAGAGAAACAATATTTTACTGTATTAGTGAAGTTGTATTTTTGGAAGTATCTATCTCTTAAAAACTTTTGCAAAGAGTAATTATGGGAAGTCCTAAGTTGTTTTGCTTATAGGGCTGAGTTGAATTAATCAATGGTTCTGAAGCCAATTTCCCTTTTGTTCTAGCACATTTTTTTCTACGGCAGCCAGTATTAACTTTTTGTTCGCTATACGAATTCCACCAAAATTTTACTATTGCACTAGGAAAAACTGTTACCATAGAAACAATATTAGATATATAGGCAAAGCTACGAACATGGAAACAATATTAGATCTATCATATATAGGCAAAGCTGCGACCATGGACTTGGGTAGGAATCTCTTTACCATTTTTGACAAAAAAATATTTCAATCATCAATTAATTCAATCTTGAAATCTGTTTTTGACAAATGCAAAAATATGAATAGTTTATTAAACGAAAAAGTTTCAGTTCATGAATTAGAAAGTAAATAAGTATCAAATGACGAGCATATCTTTGATTTGGCTCAAAGTTAATAGAGTAATAGTATAATAAACAAAATTTAATTGGGAAAAATGTCAAAAAAGCGCGAACTTTCAAATTTGGGACGAAAAAAGCATGAACTTTCGAAATGTCATTTACATCACAAAGTTTCATTTGACTTGGCCATTTTGGGCACGTCGTTAAATTTCCGTTAACAGCATTAACTTTCTGTTACAAATTTCTGTTAAATCGAAACGACGTCGTTTTTAGATCTCCAAAACGACGTCGTTTCATTAGAAAATAATGATGCAAAATCCTCGTCCACAATGGCTCGAACATATGACCTATTGGACTCATATGGGGCAATATACCGCTGAGCTACGACAATAATTTACAATAATAACAAACATTGCATACATATACTAACAAATATAATATACTATTAATTAAAAATATATGCAATAAATTAAAAACAACAAAATTAAAAAAAAAAATTAAAAATATTAAATAAACTTACCATAATATATTTTAAATTTCAAATATTTAATTATATATATAAAGACATCTTCTATATTTGAAAAATTATAGATCTCTCTAGAATTCACATAAGTCTTTGCAATTGTATTTTTGGAATAGATACAAACTGAAAAACTGAAAATTGAAAATAATTAGCATAAGTCTTTTCTATTGTATTTTCTATATTTGGAATACATAAAAATTAAAAACTAAAAATAATTTCTCAAATATAAAAAACATCTATATAGAAATTTAATATTTCAAATTTCAAAATATATATGTATGGTAGGTATATTTAAAAACTTTGTATATATTTGTTTTCTTGTAGTTTTGTAATTTATAATTTATTGTATATATTTTCAATTAATTGTGTAGTTTTATTTGTTAGTATATATATGCTATGTCTTTACGCAAACTTTGGAGCACCCTCTTTACGCGATCCCCAAGATCGAGTATTCGCTCAAACCGCCTCAAGTCTCTTGTCGTCTAGTGAATCTAGGATTTCCAACATTTTAGTATAAATAGATCACTTTGGGATTTGTCCAAAGGATCTATGCTTTATCTTTCAGTTTTTCTTTGTGTTTATGAATCTTGAAACCTTAATTACTCTTAATCTATTTCTTTTTTGCATTTGATTGTTGAAGTAAAGTTGCTTAGCTTGTTTAGATCTACATTTTGGTATGATTTTAGTAATTTCTGGGTTTGTGTTATTGAGAATGTTGCTTGAGTAGTGATTAGGGATCTTGAGGATGGATTAGATTATGGTAATCTCTAGGTTAGTTAGGTGGTTAGTGTTTAGGTTTATACCCTTCTGGATTCGCTTGGCCCCTATGCGATTATCGCTTGCTAATGTGGAGATTCGATCATAGACGTCCAGCGTCCAAAAGACGTTCAAATGGATGTCTGACCTACGAATTCCAGAGATTTGTAGACTCGACCAAGGGATTGGCTTGTCTGCCTATTGACTTTGGTAGATTGTTTCTTAAACCCCGCTCTTCCATGTTTCATCAACGAGAGTTGAGATTAGGAAGTGGTAGAGTTATGGGGGTCTCTGTCACGAGAGTGGATTGACCCGATTTTTGAATCTATCGTCATGGGTATCTACCTTTCGCCTATTAGCCATTTGATGAACCCTAGAGTTGCCCTTATCAATGAATCCATCCTTAGAACTTCTATTAGATTTATTTGTATCCCATGTTGATTGCAATTTTATTTACCTGTTATTTGTATCCCCTGTTGATTGCATTTAGGTTATTTAATTTTGTTGTCTGTTGGTTCTACTCGACCCAATGATCGAGTAGGGCTCTTAAGTTCTCTTTCTTTCACTTGTTTGAATCCTGACCTAGGATTGTTACTAGAAACCCACCATCTTTATAATCTGGCTTGACTTAATTGTTTCTTTACACATCTTGATTGCTAGCAATACAGTGGACTGGATTGACACCCCCTATAGCTGCATCGACATGTTTGTGTTGTAGGGGAATTGAACTGAATCACACATTCAACATAAGCAGGCCTGAAAAACCTGTTTATCAATTTGGCGCCGTTGCCAATTCATAGTTGCATTGTTACATTCAAGATATCAGAAACTTTTAAGATCAAGTTCTTTTACATTTATCAAGTTACGAACTCATATTTTCGTCTGCTTGTTTTTGTGGTATAGGTACTAATCTTTGTGCATGCAAACTCGATCCAAAGGTTCTGCACACCTACTACCATTCAGAGACAGAATTGACAAAATAGCTCGTGAGTTACAAGAAACCAAAGCAAAGGCAGCTTGTGATCAGAACAGACCACCTGCTATTGATCAACATAACAGACCAGTTGATGTTCAAGACCCACCTAATGTTGATCAACCAAGAAACATTGGTGCTGGTGATGCCCCAAGGAATCATCACCAAAGACAAGGGATAGTGCCTCCACCAGTTCAGAACAACAACTTTGAGATCAAGAGTGGTCTCATCTCAATGATCCAAGGAAACAAGTTTCTTGGTCTACCTATGGAAGACCCCCAGACCATCTTGACAGCTTTGATAGGCTCTGTGGCCTTACCAAGATCAATGGTGTCACTGAAGATATGTTTAAGCTCAGACTATTCCCCTTCTCTTTGGGAGACAAGGCACACCACTGGGAGAAGACTCTACCCCCAGACTCACCTCATGGGACGATTGTAAGAAAGCTTTTCTCGCCAAGTTCTTCTCTAACGCTCGCACCGCTAGATTGAGGAACGAGATCTCAGGTTTCAACCAGGAAAACAATGAAACTTTTTGTGAAGCTTGGGAGAAGTTTAAGAGCTACACTACTCAGTGCCCCCATCACGGTTTTAAGAAGGCTTCATTACTAAGCACACTCTACAGAGGAGCTTTACCAAAGATCAGAATGCTACTTGACACTGCCTCCAATGAAAACTTCCTGAACAAGGATGTAGCAGAAGGATGGGAGTTGGTCGAAAATGTAGCACAATCTGATGGGTGCTACAATGAAGACTATGATCGCTCAATGAGAGGAACTGGAGGAAGTGAGGATAAAAAGAGCAAGGATATCAAGGCTCTGAATGAAAAGCTAGACAAGCTGCTGCTGGCTCAGCAGAAGCAGATACACTACATCACTGATGAGGAGCACTTCCAAATGCAAGAAGGGGGGAATGACCAAACTGAAGAGCTGTGCTACATCCAGAACCAAGGAGGGTTCAACAAGGGGTACAACAACTACAAGCCCAACCCAAACCTCTCCTACAGAAGCACTAATGTAGCTAACCCTCAAGATCAAGTGTATCCACCACAATAGAATCAGTCTAAGCCATTTGTTCAATACAACCAAGGCTATGTCCCTACACAACAGTTTAATGGAGGCTACCAACAGCAGAATCCACCACCAGGATTCACTTAACAACCACAACAAGCACCAGTAGCTCAAGATCCTGACACAAAACGAATGCTTCAACAAATCATCCAGGGTCAAACTACTAGAGCTCTAGTTCTGGAAAAACAATTGGCTGAGATTAATAGTAAAGTTGACTGTTCCTACAATGCGTTAAGAAGCAAATATGAGGATCTCACATCTAAAATGACATACATGGAATGACAAGCTGTTTTCAATACCTCCTCAACGTATACAGGACAACATCTAGGAAAGGCCATTCAAAATTCCAAGGAATATGCACACGCAGTCACACTCCGTAGTGAAAGGAAATTGATCAACAACCAGCCAACAGAAAAGATCACTGAGGACAATGAAGTTCAAGAAGGGGAGGACCAGCATCAAAACGAAGTTCAAACTAATGAACCAATTAAACTTGATCAACCTTCAGACTCACTCGACCCTCTACTCGATCGAGCAAAGCCTACTTTTGAGGAAAGAAAAGTCGCAGCTTCAGAAAAAAATAAAGAATTTGCTCCGCCACCCTTCAAACCGACTTTGCCTTTCCCATGAAGATTCAAGAAGGAATTGATAGAAAAATACAAAACCCTTTTTGATAAGCAATTAAAGGAGATTGAGCTAAGAATGCCGTTAATGGATGCTTTCACGCTCATTCCACACTCCCACAAGTACCTCAAAGATCTGATTATGGAAAGAACCAAGGAGGTGCAGGGAATGGTGTTAATAGGCCATGAATGCAGCACCATCATCCAGAAAAATATAATACCAAGAAAGTTGAGAGATCCTGGATCCTTCACCCTACCTTGTTCAGTAGGACCATTATCTTTCAGTAAATGCCTATGTGATCTGGGTGCCTCAATTAGCCTCATACCCCTATCTGTAGCCAGAAGATTGGGTTTTAGTAAATACAAGCCATGCGGTATCCAACTGATATTAGCCGACAGATCAGTCAGAATACGTCATGGAGTTCTCGAAGACCTGCCTGTTAAAGTCGGATCAATAGACAACCCTACTGATTTTGTAATACTGGAGATGGATGAGGAGCCAAAAGACCCATTGATCCTAGGAAAACCATTCCTAGCTACTGTATGAGCTATTATCGACGTCAAGAAGGGAAAAATCGACCTAAACCTAGGGAAGGAGATGAAAATGACCTTCGACATTAACAAAGCTATGAAAAAACCGACAATCAATGGCCAAGTCTTTTGGATCGAAGAAATGGATAGATTGACTAACGAATTACTGGAAGAACTTATAGAAGGAGATCACCTAGCAAGTGCCTTAACCAACGATGGAGAAGAAGGGTACCTACACTTAGAAACCCAAGGGTACAAAGAGTATCTTGACGCCCACATACCATTGGACGGACCAGAAGAGTGTTTGAGGAATTGATTGTTCCCTCAGAAGAAGCAGTATCAGGATGCACCATGAGCCTAATCGCTGAAAAAACAAACTCTATTGAGATGCTCGACCATGGAGGAGAGAATATAAGTTCAGATGACTGGTCAGAACTCAAAGCTCCAAAGGTTGACCTTAAGCCTCTTCCAAAAGGTCTGAGGTACGCGTTTCTCGGTCCAAATGACACTTATCCCGTCATTATTAATGATGGACTACGTGATGAACAAGTGAACCAGTTGTTGAATGAGCTTAGAAAGTATAGGAGGGCAATTGGGTATTCTTTAGCTGATATTAAAGGAATTTCACCTAGTTTATGTACTCATAGGATTCATCTTGAAAATGAATTATATACTAGTATTGAACCACATAGGAGATTAAATCAAAATTTGAAAGATGTGGTTAAAAAGGAAATTCTTAAATTGCTTGATGCTGATATAATCTACCCAATTTCTGACAGTACATGGGTCTCTCATGTGCACTGTGTACCCAAGAAGGGAGGAATGACTGTAGTTAAAAATGATTTAGATGAGCTCATTCCCACTAGGACTATAACAGGACATAGAATGTGCATTGATTACAGGAAACTAAATGCTGCAACTAGAAAGGACCATTTTCCCTTGCCATTCATTGATCAAATGTTAGAAGGCTAGCTAACCATGTTTATAAAGGCTGCAACCCCCTAAGACAGTTAAGGATATCAGGAGCTTCCTAGGCCATGCAGGATTTTACAGGAGGTTCATAAAAGATTTTTCAAAGACTGCTCGACCCCTCACTAGATTGCTGTGCAAGGAAACTGAGTTCAACTTTGATGAAGATTGTCTCAAAGCTTTCCATTTGATAAAGGAAGCATTGGTGTCTGCCCCTATCGTTCAAGCACCTAACTGGGACCACCCATTTGAGATCATGTGTGACGCATCCGATTAAGCAGTTGGAGCTGTCCTAGGCCAAAAGATTGATGGCAAACTTCACGTCATCTACTACGCAAGTAGAACGATGGACGAAGCTTAAACAAAATATGCAACCACAGAAAAGGAGCTATTAGCTGTGGTTTTCGCCTTTGAGAAATTTAGAAGCTATTTGGTTGGCTCCAAAGTGAAGGTCTACACAGACCATGCAGCACTAAGGCACATCTGTGCCAAGAAGGAAACCAAGCCAAGACTTCTAAGGTGGATACTATTGCTTCAAGAGTTTGACATGGAAATCATTGCCAAGAAAGATGTTGAGAATGGAGTTGCAGACCATCTCTCTAGGATGAGAATTGAAGATTCGGTCCCGATAGATGACACTATGCCTGAAGAACAGCTTATGTTCTACGACCTTGTTAACAAAAGCTTCAACACAAAGGACATGCTGAAAGAAGCATATGTAGTTGAAGAAGAAAAGTTGCCCTGGTATGCAGATTTAGTCAATTATTTGGTTAGTGGTATGATCCCCAGAGTTTGGATGCATATAAAAAAAAGAAGTTCTTTAGAGACATCCACCATTACTATTGGGATGAGCCGTACTTGTATAAAAAGGGGAGTGATGGGCTATTCAGGAGGTGTGTCTCTAAAGGGGGAAATTCAAGGTATACTAGGACATTGCCATGGATCCACCTATGGAGGGCATTTCGCAACCTTCATGACTGCTCAGAAAATTTTGCAAGCAGGTATGTGGTGGCCCACAATGTTTAAGGATACTCAGGAATTTATAGCGAAATGCGATCCATGCCAAAGAGTTGAGAACATATCCAGAAGGAATGAGATGCCACAGAATCCAATTCTTGAGGTAGAAGTTTTTGATGTGTGGGGAATAGACTTCATGGGTCCGTTCAACCCTCCCTCATATGGAAATGCTTATATTCTGGTAGTAGTGGATTACGTCTCCAAGTGGGTGGAAGCAATAGCAGCACCAACCAACGACCACAAAGTAGTCCTGAAAATGTTTAAATCCATTATTTTCCCTATGTATGGAATTCCGAAGGTAGTGAAAAGTGATGGAGGCTCACATTTCATAAAAAAAGTCTTTGAAGGTCTATTGAGAAAACATGGGGTTAAGCATAAGGTTGCCACCCCCTATCACCCTCAGACCAGTGGCCAAGTGGAAGTATCAAACAGACAGATCAAGGCTATACTCACAAAAGTTGTTGGTGTCTCAAGAAGGGATTGGTCAGCTAAACTTGATGAGACTTTATGGGCCTATAGAACCGCATACAAAACGCCTATTGGGTGAACCCCATTCCAGATTCTATATGGGAAATCTTGTCATCTACCAGTTGAAGTAGAATATAAAGCCATTTGGGCAACCAAACTTTTGAATTTGGAAATCAAGGGAGCTCAAGAGAAAAGAGCAGTCGACCTGCATGAACTGGAAGAGATTAGGCTGGAAGCATATGATAGTTCAAAAATCTACAAAGAAAGAACAAAAGCTTTTCATGACAAAAAGATCTCACCAAAACATTTTAACATTGGAGACCAAGTTCTGCTTTTCAACTCAATACTCAAGTTGTTTCCAGGAAAGCTAAAATCCAGGTGGTCTGGGCCTTTCACCATCAAGAGGTACTGCCATATGGGGCAATTACTCTTACTAAGGAGGGAAGTTCTGAATTTACTGTGAATAGGCAGAGGGTCAAACGTTATAGTGCAGATTGCCCTATTCCTGAAGGAACTACAGTTGACCTCCAGGAACCCATCAATGCCTAAAATAGTAAGAAGTCTAACTTAAGACTTTAAACTAGCTCACTTGGGAGGAAATCCCATGTCTATCTCTGTACATATTTAATTTTGATATTTTGATATGCTTTTTAGTGTTTTTGGAATTCAGGAATAAATCAGGATTTGTAGAGCTGTGAACTCTGTGATCAAGAAATATCTACAACATAAGCATTTCTACTCTATCAATTGATCGAGTAAAGTTGCATCACCATTTTACTCTATCAATTGGTCGAGTAAAGCAACTAAACGACCAAGCTTGGTGATCGAGTGGCCCACTTGTCTCCCCGTCATTCTATTACTCGGTGGACAAAGCCTTTACCCATCATGCTCAATCACTATTTGGTCAACACCCTTATCCCAACAAAAAAAGCATAGGAGACCATCCTCCTCCACTCATTCAAATCAAAACCAAAAGATAAGATATCACTCTTCTCACCTTCTTCTTTGTGCACACTTCAACACCATCTCTGTCATTTGTTTTCTGCTTCACACAATCTCAAAAATTTCAGCTTTCGGCTTCCTCCAAAAAATAAAAATCACTTGCCCCCCCCCCCTGTTTCACTCGATCCATACTGCAAGTGTTTTCTTTGTTTGAGACTTACCTACTAAGCTTTAGTTTTGATTTATGAAAGTTTAGCTTCACCATGAGTTCAAACAACAACGAATCCTCCATGGACGCCGAATTCAACGTGGATGAGGCTGAATCTTGGTCTACTAGGCCTGAGAGGGAGATGGAAGAGTATAGGCGGTTCAGTCAATACGCCACCAAGGTCCTAGCTCGTGATAGAAGAAGAGCGGAAATTGCAAGAGGTAAGAGAGCTATGGCCGAAGAGAGAAGTCTTGTCGATGAAGACCTTGGTGGGGATGAAGACTATGTCCCTGAAATGACTCCAAGAGCCACTAAGTCCTTGATGAAGAAGACTAAGCTATCACCGGATGGATACTATGAGCTTTTGGCAGCTCACGAATTCCATGGCACTCGATACCCCCACTCCGAAACCATGAATGAGCTTGGCATAACAGAGGATGTCGAGTACCTCTTAGAAAAGAGTGGTCTTTTGGGTCTCATGTCCAACCCTCACTCGGCCTACAAAACTTGAAGCGCTTCAGTTTCTTCTTCTCTGGAAGTAGAGTTGTTTCAGGGGCTATCTAGCCATGAAGCAAGAGAAGAAGGGCTTGGGTATATCACATTCGCAGTCTATGAAAAAGACTATGTTTTGGCTATCAAAACTCTTGAGGATATGTTCGGATTCCCTAGAGGGACTAATGTTAAACCTAAGTTCAAGAAAGAGGAGCTTTCGGATCTTTGGGTAACAATAGGTGATGACGCACAATTCTCGTCCTCAAGGGCCAAGAGCAACGCAATCCGAAACCCCTGCATTCGGTACTTCCAGAAGGCAATGGCTAACGTCCTCTACGCAAGGGAGAAGACCGGACCGATTAACAATGGCGAGATAGAGCTGCTGGATATTGCCCTAAAAGATATCCTAGTCTACACCAAGAACAAAGTGCCTATGAAGGGTGACACCAACTATGCTTCACCATCAATGCGTTTATTGAATCATCTTTGTGGTTTCACGAAATAGGCACTAGCGAATAAGCAGAAGAGAACCATTTCTATAGGAGGGGTGATAACACGTATACTAATGGCTTGTGGAGTGCCACTTCAGTCGACTCCCTTTGCCCCTAGATGGATCGACATTCCTCACCTGAGATGGGCTTTGTTTATTGAGCATCAGAGTCATGAGGGGATGCATATTCTCAAGTTTCAGCATAGAACGGAAATGGATGCCAGGCTTCTCCTACCCAACCAAGAGCTCACAACCATCACAGTGAGAGGTAACATCGATTTCAACCCGCCTAATGAAGAACTCTTCTTCATGGAACGAGCACCCCCGACGAGAGAGGCTCCAGACAATGAAGAAAGGGTTGAGAGTGAAGAAGGAGCTGAGAATGAAGAAGGAGATGAGAATGAAGAAGCAGAGGAGATGAATTGGGAGAACTACAATGCGAGTAGGTTCCATTTCAAGGAACACAAGCCACCACCAAGAGTGAGTAAGAGTCTGACTGTTGCGCACAAGAATATTGGTTCGATTAGTGCTTGGAATAAGTTTCAAGAAAAGATGTTGGAAAAATGTGGCAAGGCCATAGCCGCAATTCAGGCTGTATTGAGCTGTTCGTCCTCAGGCGCCACCATGGTGAGAGAAAACCGCCCTGAAGAAGTGGTTTCAAGAAGGCACATAATTTCACCATCAAGGCAATCTGCCTATGAGCAACGAGAGGTAAGTCGCCCACAAGCTCCTGCAAGACATTCATCTCATGAGCACCGCGAGCAGAAGAGAAGGAGAAAAACAAGAATTGTTCGTCCAAGAAGCAAGGACCTCCTTATGTCCAGCAGAAGATCACTCGACCAAGATACTCGACGTGATATCGAGCAAAGTGTCGAGTAGAATCCGTGGGTTCAGAACGAGCAGAACGTAGAGCAAAATCAGTGGGATCAAGATGGGCAGTACTCGAGAATGAATTGGGATGCTTACCATGGCATCAACGAGCAGGAACCCACCTCTGACAACTGAGGTAACACCACCTCACTCATTGTACATACCATTAGCGTCTTTTTATTTTTCTTGTGTGTTTTGTGCTTTGGTGTTGAATTCTCTTTCAGATTTTTATTACACAAGGGACTGTGTAATTTAAGTTTGGGGGAGGGTTCTAGACATGTTTAACATTGTGTTCTCTTTTCTTATTTCAAATTTTGCATCATTTAAGGCATAGAAAAACCATAAAAATTTGAAAAAAATTCAGAAAATTATTTCACAAAAAAAGAGTGTCATGTAGATTGCATATCATTTTAGGATTGTATATAGAGTGTTTGCATTTAGGATTGCTCATTTGCATAGGGGATAATGATGATTTCAAACCGATAAGCATGTTTTGATTCAATGAAGTCAGTTCAATGCCCAGGTTGTTAGTTCTCTGTTGCACAACCGATTGTATCTCTGAAGTAAGACCGCACTCTGCTTTGAATTTGTAACTTGACTACACAACTTTGATCGAAACTCGCTTATCTGATGCCATTCCCTATCTATTAGAACCTGAACTGAATTTGCAATTATCATGTCTATGCATTGTTTGTGAACTCATGGCTACCATATACATACTTGGATCATCTTATTCATTTCATCACCCTATGTTAATCCAAATAGCTGTCTCTCATTTTTAGAGCAGTTTCCCATACCCTTAGCCTAACCTTATTTCAAGCCAAAGATCATTTGTGTGTGATTGTGAAGTCTTTTTCGATTGAACTTGGTATAACGTGTTAGGTATGAGCCGACAAGAGCAGTATTTCATGTAGACCTAGCCCACGCTTTTGAGATTAGCTAGGACTAGGTGGAGACTTGTATTTGGGATTGGGAATGTGTATGGAATGAATGGGAACGAGAGTGAGAATGAGAATGAAAAGAAAAGAAAAAAAAAGAGAGTAAGAGTTTAGAGTTCTAAGGGGGATACAAAAGTGTTAAGTCTAGTAAAGGATTTGGAATTCAAAGAAGTTAGGCATTGTGATTCAAAGAAAAGGGTAAAACGCCCTATGTGCTAAAATTAGAAGAAAAGCCTTTAGTTTGTCAAAGCTTAAAAAACCAAACCCGCTAGACTCTTAAATCGTTTCAAAGACAACCCCTTAGAACATGAACCAAATAGAGAGAAAGAATGAGAAAAAGGGTAGAGTTAGGACATCTATGGGACTGGGATCATTTTCTGAGCTATCATACTATATCATTGGGTAGATGGGAGTCTGTTCTTGTATGTGTCCATTGGGTTTTACCTTTAGCATTCTACTGAAGCTCAATCTTTTCTCTGAGCGTGCCCTGTTACTCGACCAAACCATTAGAGGGACGATTTTTGTCTCTTGGCCTAAGCCCGAAACCAAGTGAGTTCATAACCATTGCATTGCTTGATCCACTGTTCGTGCTTAATGAATGTTAAAGGGAATTGGTTGGTGTGAATGCTTGAATAGATTAAGGCAAGTTGTTAGGTTTCATTGTGACGAGTATGGCTAACGTTTTTAAGTAAGGGTCTATCATCTTACAACCTAGAGTTAGCTACATGGACATTGAGCTTACCCGTTTTATATGCATGCTTCGGTTTTTGAATCCCCACCTTCAAACCTCTCCTTCAACTTAAGATTTTTTTGTTTGCTTGAGGGCAGGCAAGAGATAAGTTTGGGGGAGTTGATAACACTGTATTTTACTCATTTTAGGTGTATGTTTATCATCATTTAGCTTTGCATTTGCTCATTGTATCATATCATTTTGTACCATTTAGCTTGTTTTGCACACTTAGGCATCTAGGATCATCTTGCATATGCATTGCATGTTTTGGTGTGTTGTCAGGTGCAGAAGGAGCTAAAAAGGACTCTACTCGATCCATTCACTCGATCCAGGCAGCTACAGAAGAGGCATCACTCTACTCGACCTCTTTCCTCGATCCAGGATGCTACAAAGGAGGCTGCAGTTTACTCGAACCTCTTACTCGATCAAGGCAACCTCAGATGAAACAGCAAATTGATCTATTCGCCCCTCCTACTCGATCCATTTACTCGACCAAGGGTGACCATCTCTACAAGACTTATTGAGCTACCAAAGCGTCTTCGGATTCTCCTCATTCCCCACTCAACCAGACATCTGAGCATACGGATAGGAGAGGATGAAGCATCTACTCGACCAATTGATCACTCGGAGCATAGACACAAAGGCGCAAACTTTGCAGCACCCTCTTTACGCGATCCCCAAGATCGAGTATTCGCCCAAACCGCCTCAAGTCTCTTGTCTTCTAGTGAATCTAGGATTTCCAACATTTTAGTATAAATAGATCACTTTGGGATTTGTCCAAAGGATCTATGCTTTATCTTTCAGTTTTTCTTTGTGTTTATGAATCTTGAAACCTTAATTACTCTTAATCTATTTCGTTTTTGCATTTGATTGTTTAAGTAAAGTTGCTTAGCTTGTTTAGATCTACATTTTGGTATGATTTTAGTAACTTCTGGGTTTGTGTTATTGAGAATGTTGCTTGAGTAGTGATTAGGAATCTTGAGGATGGATTAGATTAGGGTAATCTCTAGGTTAATTAGGTGGTTAGTGTTTAGGTTTATACCCTTCTGGATTCGCTTGGCCCCTATGCGATTATCGCTTGCTAATGTGGAGATTCGATCATAGACGTCCAGCGTCCAAAAGACGTTCAAATGGATGTCTGACCTACGAATTCCAGAGATTTGTAGACTCGACCAAGGGATTGGCTTGTCTGCCTATTGACTTTGGTTGATTGTTTCTTAAACCCCGTTCTTCCATGTTTCATCAACGAGAGTTGAGATTAGGAAGTGGTAGAGTTATGGGGGTCTCTGTCACGAGAGTGGATTGACCCGATTTTTGAATCTATCGTCATGGGTATCTACCTTTCGCCTATTAGCCATCTGATGAACCCTAGAGTTGCCCTTATCAATGAATCCATCCTTAGAACTTCTATTAGATTTATTTGTATCTCATGTTGATTGCACTTTTATTTACCTGTTATTTGTATCCCCTATTTGTATCCCCTGTTGATTGCATTTAGGTTATTTAATTTTGTTGTCTGTTGGTTCTACTCGACCCAATGATCGAGTAGGGCTCTTAAGTTCTCTTTCTTTCACTTGTTTGAATCCTGACCTAGGATTGTTACTAGAAACCCACCATCATTATAATCTGGCTTGACTTAGTTGTTTCTGTACACATCTTGATTGCTAGCAATACAGTGGACTGGATTGACACCCCCTATAGCTGCAACGACATGTTTGTGTTTTAGGGGAATTGAACTGAATTACACATTCACCATAAGCAGACCTGAAGCTATAAGACATATGTTGTGTCTTAGACTAAGGTTGATATTAAGTGTCTAAAAGGAGCAAAACATGGACTTAGAGTCCTTTAATAGCTTATAGCTTCGACTTTTCTTTATTACGTTATAAAAATCATTGTTGAACAGTAGGACATGTAACTACATACATGTAAGACCGTGAAAGGAAGTTCTGATGGGAAATTTGTTTAGGCTCATATAGTGAAAATTGTTTACATGAAACTGTAAGTGTATATGCAGCTATGGTTAGTGACGTAATTTATTGTGTGGTTCTTTTCAAAAACTTTGGTTGACTATACTTTAGTTGTATGATATCTAACAGGGCAAAATATATGGAGACTTGTGTTGAAACTGTGGAATACATTATTTTTTTTGGAGTACCAATTTCAATCAAGAACGAGAAAAAGGTAAAAAAATTAATTGATGAGAGTTCTCTTGTATTATGAACAATTAATATCATAATTTAGGTAACAACTTGCTTTCCATGTTAAAATGAAGGAGAAAGAGATAAATGTGGATAGATTTGCGAGAAGCGAGATAGATATAGACAGTAATTCATTGCCGTGAGGAAGAAGAGATCATATTGTGACATTATAAGACAAGATTATATTATTAGATAAGGAAAAGAAAATGGAGAAAATAGTTATGACATGACCTTTGAAAGCAACATTTGGTTCATATATTTAGAGGTTTTTGGTATTAATGTCTTTAGGTTGAGTGGTGCGATATACATTCCAACGTTTTTATGTGTATTTTATCTAAGCTTCTTCAACCTGTTCGAAACTATTTTTCTTCTAAAGTTTTAAATCTGACAAGTCCGTATACACATCAAACGAACATCCAAACATACTTGGAATGATCTGAAATTTAGTAGGAGACGTGGAACTAAGTTTTGGTATAAAAGACATCGAATTTCGAGTTCAAAAGGTTAAATGAACAATATTGTTTCGGGTTGTTTATTTATAGGCTTATGGAGCTATGTTTCGTTAAGGTTAGTAAATTTAAATTTATTCTCTTTTCAAGCACATAATAACGAATGTTTTACGTTGAAGAAGATGGAGAGAATGAGGAAGAAAATGAGGAAAAAGACGAGACATGGGAAGGGGAAGAGGAAGAAGAAGAGAATAACAACGACGCAGACGGTGAAAGTAACGACTACCATGGTCATGAAAATTTGACAATAAAGATAACAAAAAGAAATATGAAGAGTATACAAAGACATGTGTTGGCAATAATTTGAATATGAAAAATGAATTTTTTTAAATGGTAATTTAAAAAATTTAGAAAACAACACATTATAATTTATACGATTATATTTAATAACTATCATCACTCAAATATAATTTTCACCAAAATATATCAAATAACTCCACGAGTAGCATGGGGTAAAAACTTAGGGGTCAAGTCGATATGGTGCTTATCCATTCATTAGAAAGAGAAACAATATTTTACTGTATTAGTGAAGTTGTATTTTTGGAAGTATCTATCTCTTAAAAACTTTTGCAAAGAGTAATTATGGGAAGTCCTAAGTTGTTTTGCTTATAGGGCTGAGTTGAATTAATCAATGGTTCTGAAGCCAATTTCCCTTTTGTTCTAGCACATTTTTTTCTACGGCAGCCAGTATTAACTTTTTGTTCGCTATACGAATTCCACCAAAATTTTACTATTGCACTAGGAAAAACTGTTACCATAGAAACAATATTAGATATATAGGCAAAGCTACGAACATGGAAACAATATTAGATCTATCATATATAGGCAAAGCTGCGACCATGGACTTGGGTAGGAATCTCTTTACCATTTTTGACAAAAAAATATTTCAATCATCAATTAATTCAATCTTGAAATCTGTTTTTGACAAATGCAAAAATATGAATAGTTTATTAAACGAAAAAGTTTCAGTTCATGAATTAGAAAGTAAATAAGTATCAAATGACGAGCATATCTTTGATTTGGCTCAAAGTTAATAGAGTAATAGTATAATAAACAAAATTTAATTGGGAAAAATGTCAAAAAAGCGCGAACTTTCAAATTTGGGACGAAAAAAGCATGAACTTTCGAAATGTCATTTACATCACAAAGTTTCATTTGACTTGGCCATTTTGGGCACGTCGTTAAATTTCCGTTAACAGCATTAACTTTCTGTTACAAATTTCTGTTAAATCGAAACGACGTCGTTTTTAGATCTCCAAAACGACGTCGTTTCATTAGAAAATAATGATGCAAAATCCTCGTCCACAATGGCTCGAACATATGACCTATTGGACTCATATGGGGCAATATACCGCTGAGCTACGACAATAATTTACAATAATAACAAACATTGCATACATATACTAACAAATATAATATACTATTAATTAAAAATATATGCAATAAATTAAAAACAACAAAATTAAAAAAAAAAATTAAAAATATTAAATAAACTTACCATAATATATTTTAAATTTCAAATATTTAATTATATATATAAAGACATCTTCTATATTTGAAAAATTATAGATCTCTCTAGAATTCACATAAGTCTTTGCAATTGTATTTTTGGAATAGATACAAACTGAAAAACTGAAAATTGAAAATAATTAGCATAAGTCTTTTCTATTGTATTTTCTATATTTGGAATACATAAAAATTAAAAACTAAAAATAATTTCTCAAATATAAAAAACATCTATATAGAAATTTAATATTTCAAATTTCAAAATATATATGTATGGTAGGTATATTTAAAAACTTTGTATATATTTGTTTTCTTGTAGTTTTGTAATTTATAATTTATTGTATATATTTTCAATTAATTGTGTAGTTTTATTTGTTAGTATATATATGCTATGTTTAGATCGATATTAATACAAGATGGTATACTACAGGTGAAACTCTTAAATTAACAATCAAACTACAAGTGTATAATCTTAAACACTAAACAATATAGATAATATCAACAAAACATATAAAATTCACAGTTTACTATACATTTAAAATCAAATAAAATAATATCAAATATTTTTAAATCATCTTTACAATAAAAAATTTTAGTTTAACTAAAATATATACCGCAGGTTAATATCTAGATTATAGGGCTTATTGGATCTAAAGACGGATCATCAAAAATTTCTTAAACTGAAGCAAAATATATTGAATATTCAAATATCTATTTGTTACCAAATTATAAACAAATAAGTCAATTTAATATTTTATATACGAAATCAATTAAATCTTAATCACATAAAAATTAGCACAAAAAAGTATTCATCAATTAAAAAATTATCAAATCTCTGTGTTATATAAGTTTTGATACTATATTCGAATAAAGTGTAATATACCTTTTCAATTTGTATTCTTTAACTAATCTTATACCTTTCAAAATCGACTATCGTTTCTTATCTCTATAGTATTTTTGCAAGACATTTTTGGTGGATTTGGATAAAAGTGCATTCGGGTTATATGATACATTCTCCTATTAAATAAATATGGTGCACTCCTATGTTATTAGCTAAAATGTTTAGATTCTAATTCAGAGTCATATCATTAATAAAATTAATATTAACAAAATAAATAGCTTTCTGGCAAGACGGATTTGGAGGGACGGGTTTTTGAATCAACATTAATAAAAAAGTAAAATATAATTAATCCACCGTTTCAATACGGGTTAAATCTTTAATTTATTATTTATTAAGACCACTAATATTGAACATATCAAATCATCCTAATTTAGAAAAGATTATATAAAACCAAAAATGTTATGTGGTATGTATAATGTTACTATATATAAAATTAAACTATAGATATAAATGTATTAGAGAATGATACAATTTGCAAAACTTTTCTATATAAAAAATTATTCTTAAATTTTAAAAATTACTATTTTTAAAAAAAATCACGGGACGGTAAAAAAATTACAGAACGAGTTCTATTTTGGAATTGAGTTATATGATGGATGTATTTGAATCAATATTTATAAAATTTAAAAATATTATTAATATGCTGTTTTAATAGGGGTTAAAACTTCAGTTTTTTAACAATTATCTCATGGATTCGTGGTATACTGTTACTTAATAACAATTATAAACTGTAAAATATAAATATTTTATAAAAATAAAATTTGCAAGTTTTAATATATATTACTTTTAAAAAACTAAATCGTCCCGCGGTATACCGCGAGTTAAAATCTAGTTTATTGTAAAATCCTCTCAAATTCCACCTAAAACCATGAGATTTAAAATTCTTTATTTTTAACTAAGGAAATCCCCTAAAATTTAAATAATTCAATCTTTAAAATGTTTTCAATAATAGAGGATTTTAAAGTAGATTTTAAAATCACAAGTTCGATAACATTAGATTTCATGAGACTTTTAAAAATTTATAATTGAATAACATAGGATTTGTTATTTTGACACAAATCACTTAAAATGTTTGATTGAATACACCCCCCTTAATGACTTTAACTATATCTTATTGATGATATTTAAATTCTAAATAGTAGTCAACACACTTTTTCTGTATTTTGTTTAGTAATTTTTTAAAACCAAAATTTTAATCTTATAGATTATATTTTGCTATACAATTTAACTATTTATTTCATCATAATAATCCCAATTTTGATTATGCACACGTTATTTAAATAGATAAGTACTTAAATTTTATATCAAAATAATATGTATATCATATCTAATCAATATAATTACTTCATATTAAAATAATTACAAATAACAAAACATAATGAACCAAAAAAAAAACCACAACTTGTTTTAGAAATGAAACATTGTTTAAGATATAGTTTTGCTATATTCTATAATCTCATCAGTTAGTTTTACCTATTATCAAACTCATATTAAATGACTTAAAATTTATAAATAAAACATTAAAATTTTATATTAACATTTTCATCATATTAAAAAAAAAATCAATCCCTCTAAGACTTATTTTTCTAATTTTGGTGTTTTCACTGATGACTACATGCATTAAAATTCTTAGACTAAAAAATAAATATAACTATACAAATATTCTCATCGAGTATTCAAATAAAATATTATATTACATTGAAAAATACAATTTTACCCAATTAAATATATGTTAAATAAATTAGTTTATTATTTTAAACTGCAGTGATCTTTTTTATTAGTTATTATCCATACTAATGATTTTGTTTTAAACTAATACATGCTAGATTTATTTAATTGACTAATAACACATGTAAAAACAAATTTGTTAATTTTCTTTTTGGTTAGTAAAAAGAATTTCTTATATATATGTAGACATAAAAATTAATATATGTAAATTTGTTTACTTTTTAGGTTCTCTATTTTTTTAAGAGAGTTAAAAAGTTAAATCTTTAATGACACATTGAAACATCTTATCGTTAGACTTGATACGTGTCATGATCTCGTGAGTTAATAAGATGCAAATTCTTATTGATGAGTCTTAAAGTTAATAATCTGAGGAGTAAAAAATGAATGATACATTGAATATCTAAATTTTAAAAAATGAATACATAGTGAGACATGAGTTGAGATCCAAAAAAAAAAGAAGACAATGAGACAAAAAGAAACAATTTTCTTTGATTCCTCAACATCAATATACTTTGCTCAAATATTTGTCAAGTAAATTGTCGACAATAACTTGATAAGCTCTTTCACTTGGATGATAGCTATCCCAAAATATATAAGCTGAAGAGTTAGAACACGTAAATGGGTTCAATGAGTTACATAAATAGGAGATCGTGAGCAGTCCTTTACCGCAACATCCTCTATCAGCCACCTCAAAACCTGAAACAAAATGAGATAATTTAAATAAAATTTAGTTTAAAATAGATAATAAAAATGAATTATAAGATAAATTTTAAATATATATAAATTATGTTAGATGGACCTGCCATATTTTTTAGGATGTTGGATCATGTCAAAAAGAGTATCATAAACATTAATGTAAATAATAACACCATCCAACTCTTTATCTAAAGAATCTAGTGCTGGAGAAAGTCTTGCGTTAAATTGTTTTGCCATATTGTTTAGAGGTTGATTACATCCTCTTGTAAAGAAACCTCCAAAAACTGTTCTTTGGAGTGGAACACAACCAACAGGGACTGCACTAAACACTCCAATTTTTCGAGCTCCAAGCTTATGTAATTCCTAATTATCAATTATAGTTAAGATAAAGTAGTTAGTGGGTATAACAATATATTATTGATATATATATAACTACAAATAAAGTACTTACTCTCACGAAATGAACAGCAGAGTCAGCCAAGAAATTGGCATAAGAGGTACGATCATATCTATGAGCTTGAGCTAAATAAGTGTGAGCAAGGTCATTGCTACTAGACACCACGAGAAAGAAACTATGTTCCAAGATATCTTTGGCTTTTTCTTCTCCGAAATGCCTCTTGATCTTTGATATATATTCTTTGAAATATATGAGTTGATCCCACACCGATATCACTGACTACAAAAATAAACATAAATGTACGAAAAAGGAATCACCCATAAAAAAAACTAATGATCGTGATGGTGAAACATAAGATATATTGTACCATAATTTTTGCTGTCAATGGATCATAACCGGTTCCTCCAGATGCAAATGTTACACCTTTAAGAAGATCATGTGGCTTCAAATATGGATTCATATATGCTGGTAATGTCTTAACCAATCCCAATTTTTCCGCTAAATTATTTTTAAACATACTTATCAGAATATATAAATAGCTATAATCTATAATTTTCTAAATTATAAAAAAATGACTCAAATGGTTACCAATAAGATCAGAAGGAACTCTTCCATCAGAAAATCTTCCAGTGGCAAAGCCTCCAGGATAATCTTTACCGTATGGAGGGAAGTTACATTTAAGAAGAGTGGGAAGATTATTGTTATTTCCTGTATCCATTATTGAATCTCCAAAAACTATTAGCGCGGGGATCGTTACGTTTTTCCCTTGCTTAACTGCATAAGTCTCAACGGCGATTAAAACCAAAGCGAGCCATATAATTTGAAGCTTCATCTTCTTCTTTGGTTTGTAACTTTTTTCCTCGAGATTGGCTTGCATTTTACATTCAAAGACATGTCCACATATATACATGGTTAATGGTTTCGTTTTGTTGTACTTCTAAAAATAACTCTTTCAAACAACAGTTGTTAGGTTCTATATATGAAATTTCTAGTTAGTTATTACTTTGATATTAGTTGGAACGATAACGAAATTTAATTGTTATTTCTTACCAATAAAATGGTAACAAAATGGTATATCACGTGAAAATACTATGTTTGGGATTAACACCAATTTCATAAATAAAACCGTAAATTAATTAAGACACAAAGAAAAGTATAAGTAATATGGTAGTCTAACTGAACATGATCTCTCAGAATATAGTAATGTAAATTAATTCAATTTTCTCTTTTGTCAACAACACTCAACGGTAACTTACTTGTTACCAACCACACATTACGTTAGATTTCATAATTTGTTGCCTTGCCTAACAAAAAGAAAAGTAAAAACATTTACATAAAAAAATTTGAAACGTTTTATAATGGTTAATAGATTCTTGAAAACCAATTCTCCACAATTTGTCTCAAACAAATAAAGATTTTAACCATGACTTTGTTTTTTGCTAAATGATTTTAACCATGACTTCTCTCACTTGGTTTTGTACCACATATATATCTTCATGGCATTGGGTATTTATGTTTGAAACAAATATTACCTCTAAAAATCGAAAAGTCAAACAATCGACTATATAACGTCTTGCAGAAATGGGGAAAGATCATTACCATTAGATTTCAACACGCTGCTTATATGAGATGGTGTTATGTTGGTGGTAGTGATAGTCTTTACGTCAAAACAAGTAGTCGACTTGTTCGAAAGATGGTTTTTGTATGGACAAGAAGGTTTCAAGGATCTGTCCTACAAGCAACAGGATCATCCGCATCTACAAGAAGGATCCTAATCTAGACGATGACATTATCAACAACCATATGCAAATGTCGAGCTAGATTCTCTAGGCAATGCCGTGCTTATGATCCTTGAGAGGCCTATGGCTAAATTTATAATTGTGGCCTTTTTAATTATTAAAAACTCAGTTAAGAAAATATCATCCAAAATTTGGTAAGAAAAAAATGTAAATAGAATAAAAAATATGTTTAGAAGAATTATAAAATAATAAAAGATGAAAATAAAAATGGAAATGAGAGTGATGATCATAAAGATTCAAAAGAACTTAATCAAGTAAGCTAAACATTACACTACAAAAAATTTGGCCATTAGTAGCAGATGATTGTAGCACTAATTCACTAACTGCTACTAAAAGTGATAAAATCGGATGGCAACTACATTGTAGCATTAATTTAGTGCTGGGAAATGATTTCATTAGGCGGCAACCCAAAAATCATTACTATAGCAGAAAAAATCACTTTACAGGCAAAACACTTAGCCAAAACTTTAGAGGCTTTCAAAGTTCGATTTTTTTTTTTGGAGGATTTCCCTTGTTTGGGCTTAGGTTCCTCTTCTTCAATTAGAGGCTTTCAAAGCTCGATGAGAGAGGTGGTGGTCACTGGGGAATTTCCTTATTCCACCTGATTTGTTTTGCTATGTTTCCTTTTCTGGATCATAGTCGGTCGTGAGTTTCCAATTTTATTGGTTTTTAACCTAGATCTAAAAAATTCCAAGAAACGCCGCCGCACAATTGCTTTGAGATCCCTTGAATTGTTTTGGCAAAATTGTTTGCTCTCGCTTTTGGCTCAAGAGATGGTGTTTGCTTTGGACAAAGCTTTGCAAGAGATGTCGATTAAAGAGAACAAACCTCTAAAACTGAAGAACTTACCGAAGTTTAGCTCATGTGAGAGAAACGCTTGTAGCCTCATGGGAAGGTTACTCTGTCCGGAAAACCAGAAGATGTCGCGTTTCATTCATGATATGCCACGACTTTGGCACATTAATAACAGAGCTCAGGGTATATCGTTATCTGAGGAAAATTTTCAATATATTTTTGATAACGAACATGATCTGGAGGCTATCCTTCAGGGTGGAGCTTGGAAGTACGAGGATTGGAGTCCTTGAGAGATGGGTGGAGAGTCACCAGAAGATTACTTGAAAATCTTATCCCTTTGGATTCGTCTACGTCACATTCCGGTCAACTTCTATACTGTGGATACCTTTGAAGAGATTGCGGAAAGTATTGGGCAAGTGAGAACGGTGGCTTTTGATCCATTAAAGCCTCAGAGCAAAGGCTTTGTATGGGTGAAAATTTTGTTTGATATCAATAAGTCACTGTGGAATTCAAAGAAGTGGAATTGCCTACTGGAGAAATGGTAACTATTGGTGTGGAGTATGAACGTGTGAGAAAACGTTGTTTCCAATGCTAGAGGCTGACTCATGATAGATCGAGATGCCCTTTGAATACTTAGAACCGGCATGCCAATGCTATGGGGAGGATGAATGTGGCTACGATTGGAACAGGAAGTGTAACTTCATAAATCAGCCCAGATGATCCACTCTATGGTGTTTTAACAAACGACGATGTGGGCATTGATGTTGTCACATGAAGACCTAAGATATCTAAAGAGGTGCTTGATGAGATGAGAAGCTATTTGTCAGTGGTAGATGCTACTGAAAAATAAGTCCGCATTGATAGGGTTTGTAAGTTACTTTGGGATCTAGAAGGGGATCCTAAAGGTAGGAAGACTCTCCTAAGGTTGGAGCCTGCTACAATAGTCACAACTGAAGTGAATAAAGGTAAAGGGTTGGTTTTTGACTTTGGTAATAAAGAAACTGATATGACTACTTCGGGAACGTTAGATATTGTTTCAAGAAACAAAGGTGAGAACACGATGTCATTATCAGATCAGTTGGTGGTTGCTCAGAGTGCTCCGGTTGAAATTCTATTGATCATGCCTCTTGCTCTATGGGTTTTAAATATGGCGGTGTCGCTAGTCTATCCGGGGCAAGAGAGGTGATAAAGAAATATTGACGTCGTCCTAGTTAGCATAAAAGGAAGGCACAAGCTGCTAAGATAGCTCAAGAAGGTCGGAAAGTGCACAGGTTTACAGAGAAAAATTAAACAAGTAGGGGAAGAAGGTTTGTCCTTGAAAAGGAAAGAAGTTGAGGAAGGAGTATCATCACCAAAGATTGCTAAGCGGTCTGAATTAGAGGTGGTTCCGCGTGAGGAACCGCCCAATTAGTTATGAGTATAATGAGCTAGAATTGTCAGGGATTGAGGAGCTTACTGGCAATTCCAATTCTATAGGAAATGAGGCGTGATCATTTCCCGGATATTATGTTCCTCCTGGAGACCAAGAACTCCAGTAATCGAGTTTTGGAAGTTAAGAAGTGGATGGGTTATGATAATGCCCACCTCGTTGATCCTGAAGGTTTGAGTGGTGGACTAGCTTTATTTTGGAAATCGTCATACGACATAGAAGTGTTACACTCAGATAAGAGAATCATCGACACGAAGATCAAGTTTTGGTCCTTGGAATTTATGCGTCATTTGTCTATGGAGATGGTGCTTGGAACTTAAGACAAGAAGTCTGGGATAACTTAACCAACATAGGACTTACAAGAAATGAACCTTGGTTTGTTATGGGGGATCTGAACGAGATATGGGAGAACTCCGAGAAACTTGGAGGTCCAGCGCAAGAAGAATCATCTTTCTTGCCTTTTCGTACCATGGTACATGATTGTAGGCTGCAGGAAATTCCATTTTCTGGGAATAAATTCTCATGGGCGGGTAAACGCAATGGTATGTGGATTCAGATTCGGCTTGATAGAGCTCTTGGTAATGCTGATTGGTTCCGTTTATTCCCACGAGTGAGTTCTGAATATTTGGAGCGAGTAGGATCTGATCATCGTCCAGTGTTAACTCGGTTTGTTAATGAAAAACAATAATTTAGAGGGCGGTTCATGTTTGATCGAAGATGGGTATCCAAATTAGAAATCAAAGAGATTGTAAAACAAGGTTGGACTTGTAATACTTTAAATGGTCCTACAAGTCTTTTTGATATACTTGCATCATGTCGTCGATCCTTGTCTCGCTGGAAACGTTCTTCTTCTCAATTGAATGCTAAAACCAAGATTAAGAAGTTACGTGAACAGCTAGTGGAGGAAGGGAGTAAACAATTTCCCAGATTTTTCCTTCTAATTAAGTGGAAAAGAGAATTAGCTGATGCATATCGCGAAGAGGAAGTATATTGGAAACAAAAGAGCTCGGAGAAATGGCTTGATGATGGTGAACGAAATACTAAATATTTTCATGGCTGTGTTAAAGGCAGACGGGCTCAGAATAAAGTCTTCTCCTTGTTTGATGAGAATGACGTCGAACAATTTGATGATGGGTCCAAAGGTAATATAGCAGTGGTTTATTTTCAGAAGCTTTTTACTTCTTCCCAGCCTAATGATGCTGCAGACCTTCTAGCTGGGATGAACTACACGGTTATTGCTGAGATGAATGCAACTTTAACAAAACGGGTCACGAATGAAGAAATAAGACAAGCCGCCTTCAGTATAAAGAGTAGCAGTGCACCAGGCGCTGATGGCATGACGGGCTTATTTTTTCAGTCGTATTGGTCAGTTGTGGGTCAGCAAGTTCGTGAAGAGGTGAAGGAGGATCAAAAGGAGGAAGTTCATCATCAACATTCACATTTTCCATATTAGATGGATTTGACATGTTCTCATGAGACTCATTCACATTATTATCTAAATTTTCATTTGAATGATCATGAGGATTTAAACTAGGTGCTACACTAGGACCAGCCTCACTAGAATTCACACTAGCTGCAGATCTTTTTTTAACAAACTTTTCCATAGATCCTCCTTGAGATTCTATAAATTGTTTTTCAGTTTTTTTCTCTTTTTTTTTGTCATTCCCACACAACACCATGATTAAATATAAAAAAGAACAATATCACCTGTGAATTGAGAAATGCACGTTTTAAAAAAATCGACTGTGTGACGTTCTGCGTCCAAGATCCAACCACTATAAAAATCCAAAAATGAAAAATAATATTAGATATGGCTATGAGAATTTTTTCCATTGTGTTCAGTAGATTGGTAAGTAAAAGAAGATTACTAGAATCAAGAAAAGTTTACCTAAAATATAAAATCAAAACTGCAGTTTGCTTGAAATAGATAAATTGATGAATAAGAAAAGATGATTAGTTGTTTTGTGAATCGTGAGGTGAGACTTGAGAGGGTTTCAGATTTTGATCATAATCTGAGAGTGAGTCACAAAAACCAACGACGTTTTGATTTCCTCTCTTACTAATTAAGTAGGTTAACTTTTTTTGGGCCTTTTGTTCTTAAACGTTTTTTTATAATGAGCCTATTTGTTCTAATTTTTTTTTCCCAAATCTTACAACAAAAAAAAAAATTTGGACCTTTTTTATTTTGGACCTTAGGCATTTGACCATGCTGCCCTGGGTCAGAGACGGGCATGCTGCTGAGCTGAATGCAACCTCAACAAAACGGGTCACGAATGAAGAAACAGTACATCAGGCGCTGATGGCATGACGGACCTATTTTTTTAGTCGTATTGGTCAGTTGTGGGGCAGCAAGTTTGTGAAGAGATGAAGGATTTTTTTGAGTCTGGTTCTTTCCCTTCGACCAAGAAGCTTATGTTCCGTATCTTATAAGATAATTTCAAAGATTCTGTGTTTCAGGCTAAAGGCTATACTTCCGGAGATTGTGTGAGATACGCAAGGTGCCTTTGTGGCGGGAAGATTAATATCAGATAATATGCTTTTGGCACATGAAATGATACATGCGTTAAATACTAATCCTGCGTGTAATGAAGATTTTATGGCGATCAAAACTGATATATCCAAAGCATATGACCGTGTGGAGTGGAATTTTTTGGAAGTGATGTTCACACGTCTTGGATTTCATAGGAAATGGGTTGCTTGGATAATTATATGTGTGACATTGGTTACATACTCGGTGCTGCTGAATGGGAATTCTTATGGTTTTATTAAACCAGAACGGGGTCTACGCTAAGGTGACCCCCTTTCGCCATTCCTTTTTCTCCTATTTGCGGAGGCTCTTGTTCACATCATGAGAAATGTTGAATCTGAAGGTCGTATTTCCGATTTGTGCCTCACAAGAAGATGTCCTTCGATTCAGCATTTGCTTTTAGCAGATGATAGCCTGTTTATGAGCCGAGCTACTTTCAGGGAAGGTACAAAAATTTTAAAATGCTTGAAGCTCTATTGGGATGTCCAGGGCAGGAAATTAATCTGCAAAAATCGTCGATTATCTATGGAAATAAGATTCATCCGATTATGAAGCATGTGCTAGGTCTATATTTGGGTATCACTAAAGAAGGAGGAGAAGGAATGTACTTAGGATTTCCCGAGTGCTTTAGTGGTTCTAAAAGTGTGTTGCTAGCATACATCACTACAAGTTGGTATGCCAAGACTCTGTCATTAGGTAGTAAGGAGGTTCTGCTTAAATCTGTTGCTATGGCGCTACCGGTGTATGCGATGTCATGTTTTAGGCTAACAAAGTACCAATGTCAGCAGATAACTAGTGCAATGACGAGTTTTTGGTGGAATTCTCAGGAAGAACATAAGAAAGTGCATTGGGTTTCTTTGGAAAAGATGTGTAGAGCAAGAAAAGATGGTGGCTTAGGTTTTCGCGATATCGGGGGTTTTAACCAAGCGTTGTTAGCAAAACAAGCATGGCGAGTCCTTACTAAACCCACATCTTTATTGGCTAGAGTGTATAAGACACGTTACTATAGGAAGAAGGGCTTTATGGAGGCTCTCATTGGCTCTAGGCCTTCTTATGCATGACGGAGTATCATGCATGGTCGAGATTTACTTGATCAAGGGCTGTTAAAGAACATTGGAGATGGAAGGTCGACGAACGTTTGGATGGATAAGTGGATCTTTGACAAAATACCGCGACAACATTTTAACAAAAAGACTCTTATAGATTTAGATCTTACGGTTTCAACTTATTACCCCTCAAGGCTCTTCGAATCAATCTTTGTTAGCGGAGCTGTTTGTCCCGCCGGATGTTGTTAGAATACTATCGTTTCCACCTAACATTGCCATGGAAGATAGTCACATATGGGTTATAATCAGGACGGGTGTTATACAGTAAAGAGTGGGAGTTGGTTAGTAGCGCAACAGAAACATGTACCCGTAACGCTTTCTCCATAGGAACAAGAGTACAAATTTCTTAAAGAGAAGATTTGGAAAATTAAAACTCTTCCAAAAATTAAAATGTTCTTATGGCGAGCTTTATTCGGTGCTTTGGCAGTGTCAGAATGTTTACATGCCCATGGTATAAATAAGGATATTATTTGCAGCCAGTGTCAGAATGCTAGGGAGTCGATCAGCCATGTTTTGTTTCATTCTTGGCTAGTCCGTGATGTATGGAGGATTGCTAATCTACCAATACCTGTTCAAGGATTCTCAGATTCTATTTCTGTCAATTTCACTTTAGTTTTGAAAGTAATGAGTGATGATGGTATACACATTAATGTGCGAAGGGGTATTCCTTGGATATTATGGGGAATCTGGAAAGATATGAACAAAATCCTTTACGCTGCTCAACAAGGTGATTTGAATGCCTTGGTAGCTCATGCTTTTGAAGAAGCAATGGTGTGGAAGAAATTGAGGGAGGCACCATCACAGGTTCTCAATTGTGGAATAGCTTAGGGTCGGTTTGGAAAGTTTTG